>NC_084793.1:141550814-141852296 GCF_963169125.1 Humulus lupulus
GTTAAAATTTGTAGATATGTGGAAAATGGCTCACTAGCAAACATTATCAAGCCAAATAAATTTGGACCCTTTCCAGAATCACTGGTTGCGGTTTACATTTCACAGGTTTGTCAAAGTCCTTGCAGTTTGATTTATATTTCCCCCTCCTTTTCTAAATTATATCATTATGATATAGGTTTTGGAAGGCTTGGTATATCTACACGAACAGGGTGTAATTCATCGGGACATCAAGGGTGCTAATATATTAACAACTAAAGAGGTAGATTTATATGTGTGTTTGTATATATTTATACATAGCTTCATTCCTTTGGATGTTTATTCACTATGTCGAAGTTATCAACTCAATAGCAATTTTAAGAATCTTTCACGTAAAGTGTTCCATGGTGCATTGATTTCATTATGGTTATCATATCTCTTAATTGTTAGTCTTTATGCATTGATGTTTGAATGGTGTGATACATATATTTTATTTATTTTCTATCTCTAGTTCGAACATTATGACGCTACTCATAGACTAAAATATGGTTTGGTAGTGATACCTAGAGAAATTTTTGAAGTCAATGTGTTGGTTAAAGTGATTGAAAATTTCAGGAAATAGTGTATAGCTTTATGTTTTTTCGCATTGTAGGAATGATAAATATATGTATATATATAAAAATAAAAGTAGATGAAAAGAGCCACTGTAAAGAAAAAACTCAAAAAAATAAATAAATAAAGGACATCATGTACTGAGAGATACAAAATTGCTCCAATCTCTGAGAAAAATAGAGAAATGAATTCATTTAAACTCATTCACAGAGTCAAAGGTTTATGAAGCTAGTACTAGTAGTAATAGTAGTACAAAGTCAAAGGTTTCTATAACCAGTGGTATTAGTACAGAGACAGTGGTTTCTGAGCCTAGTAGAGAGTCAAAGGTTCCAGTACAGGAAACAAAGAAAAAAGATGCTTGTTGCATTCAGTGATAGGTGTTGAGTATATGTGAAATCTGTAACTCTATTGGGTTTACAAATTTCATCTACAGAAACCAAAATATGTAAAATAATTATAACATTGAAATCTATAAGATGGTTTAGTTTTCTTTGTTAAAAAAAAAAAAAAACAGAATAAGAGCTGAACTAAAGGAGGTTATTATCATAAACTTTCTGCTAAGGAGCATCGATTTATAATTCAGTTTGCTGCAACAGCTTGAAGTTTTAGTTGGTCTGCTAGCTTCTCAGTTTTTTTGTTGTTTTGGTTAGTTTGGTGAGGCTTGTTGCTATTAGCCTCTGTAGTTAGTGTTCTGGTTTGTAGTATTACTGGTGTTTGGTTGTTTTGGAGTGGCTGTAGCTTAGCCTCTTGTTGCTATTTTACTGATGTATTGATTGTACTGTTGGTTTGATTAATGAAGTTATCCTTTCTTCTTAATAAAAAAAAAGGAGGTTATTATATTTTTTAATCAATGATCATTTGAGTATGTAAATATTATCTATGTCTTTGTTCATGTAATTTTTCGGGTATTTAATGTCTTTAGCCTAAATTAATTGAGAAAGTATATTAGATGTTCTTTTTATACACTTCAATTTAATGCATGCCCTTTTTTTAAGCTAAAGGGCTTCTGTATATATTAAATATATCCATAAAGATAATTCTATTAGTTATGGATAGATATACTAAGTACTAACTTCAATTACATACTAAATATATTACTTTTTATAGTGGGCCTGTCTAAATTTACATATTGCTATAAGATTTAAAAATTGGGACATGACTTATATGCAACTTAAAATCTGGCCATTTTTCTGAAAGCCCCAAATAGCTA
The DNA here is from genome assembly GCF_963169125.1 of Humulus lupulus. Lineage (NCBI taxonomy): Eukaryota > Viridiplantae > Streptophyta > Magnoliopsida > Rosales > Cannabaceae > Humulus > Humulus lupulus. Next base: position 141,552,613 of record NC_084793.1, read on the forward strand.
TCATTAATTTGAGTCGCAAATTCCAGTTATCAATGTCGCATGGCATTTTAATTTAGCTCATTGAGTTTGAGGATTTGCTTGCGAGATCTTGTTGACAACCTTGACTCATACCAATGGGCACAATTGTCTCGTAGCTTTACTACACATTATTAGAAATATAAATTTGTTAGAAAAGTAATGAAACTTTAAAATTGCTGGAATGTGGACGTTAAAATCACCCTTGCTATCTTTCAATGTGCAGGTATGAAGGAAGATGTGGTCTGCCAACTAATTTTGATTCTACCTATTGTTATGCATTGGGTTATGGTGCATGAGCTCTCCTTCATAGTGGGAAAACTGGATTGATATCATCGGTTTGTGTCTTATTTTCCCCTATCCCCTTCATTTTTACCCTTTTTCTAATAGTTTCTTTCTAGTATGTTCTTGTTTCCAGTTATTTTATATTTTGTTATCCTGAGAATAAATTTCTTGTAGTTCAATAACTGGACTATTTTCTCTTTATTGTTTCCTGCCTCATTATACAGGTGGGGAATTTGGCTGCTCCAGTTGAAGAATGGACCGTTAGTGGGACAGCTTTAACTGCAGTAATGGACGTGGAGAGAAGACATGGTACTACTGTAACCTTTATTTATGCATTCAGACAGTAATTATCATCCATCAAAGTTCTCTGCCATCTGTAAATAAAAGTTTGCAAGGATAATTTTGGACAAATATTTGAAAATTTCTGCTCACTGCCCTTCTTGATGTTTCATTTCTTATTTGAAATTTATGGAAATCTCATGTCTTTCAGGAAAGTTTAAGCCAATGATCAAGAAGGCCATGGTGGAGCTTCAAGGTAATATCTTAGAAGCAGACTATTTACTTTGGTATATAGATTAGGTCATTTGCACAAGTTATGTCAATTATTGCTTCCTTAGTTGCGGTGCGAATGATAGGTCTGTCTATTAGGTTTGCTTAGCTCCTCAAATTTCTCAATAAAAATATTATAATTATAATAATAACAATATGTATATACCACCATTTATAAACTTAGAAAAAAAATATCTAGACTCTACTAGTAAATATTATATCTAGACTTTATCAATATAGCTAATTAACAAGAACAATATTCTAAATACAGTCTCTATCATAACTCAGTAAAAAGCATGAAATAAGGAGTTCATATAAGTATAACACCAAAGACACCACCTTAAGTGAGTATAAGTATTGAAAACTTTTTTTTGAAATCTAGACACAACTGTTATTAACAGTTGAGAACCATAAGAAACACAATCCCCACAGCAAGGTGAAAATAAACATGAGCTAAAATAGATAATATGTACATTTTTCCATCTTGCTTTTTCGAGTCCTTATTTACACATTACAAATTTTCCATATTGATTTCCCTCAGAACAATCCAAATGTGTTCTCCCTGCTATAAGTCATGTAAAGAAAGGCTTATATGGGAATAAAATTGGTCTCAAGAGTCAAGACAGTCCATGGTGGTAAAGCAACTGTATATGAACCTATCATTTTTAATATCTATTTCCATTGAACCATTGATAATGAACCAATATCACTCTTCTTCATGTAATTTTGCTTTCATTTTAGTGGCTTCATTGGATTTCAAATTGGAGGGAACTTTATTTGCAGCAGTTTGCAAGAGGTATGTTTTCTTTTATTTTTGTTAAAATACTTTGCAAATGTTAGAGGAGTTTGAATATCTTAGATATTCATCCATAGTGAAGTAGGTTATGAGATTATTATTATTGTGTGCTACGGTGAGATAAGGAAGAAAACTTGTGTGTTGTTTAAATATTTTGAATTGATAATGATTGATGGTTGATTAATAAATATGGCTGGAATGTTTAATGTAATATGCTTCATAAGATGTAATGTAATAACCAATATTCACGAGTTCATGAGTAGGTGACAAGCCAAAAACATCAAACAGTGCAAATAAATCTTCTAAAGTACCTGTATACGTAGTTTATCAACTTCAATCATTAACAGAGATCCTAAATTCCCAGTGAGAATTTCCAAAGCATCCACATACTTTGCTTGTTGCTCCAATATAGAAATGTATACCATCATAGCTGCACTAATTCAAGGTTTTAGCATATAATCAATTGACAATAGAACAAAAAAAAAAAATATTTGGTGATATATTAATAAAGAGAATACTAAAGCATGTATGTATGGGAGAAGATGATATATAAAATTGTTTTAGTACAATATCACCAAATATGCAAATATTGTACAGTGAAGAATCGTGTTGCTTCTAGGTTCTCCTAGCAATAGTTTTCTATGACAGCTATTGTGATGTAATACTAGTGATCTAACACAAGCTCTGCAAAATACTATAGCTGAAATATAAAGCTATAATGCTCTTATCCATTAATTCTAACTAGCACACTGATTTAATTAGTAACTTAGAAATAGAAAATCCAGTGCATGTAAGGATAGTCATACAAGATACTGGAACTCTTGACAGCAAAACTTCTTAATTTACAAAGGTAGATATGACTTTCACCTTCAAATACATGTTTTGAATGTTGAAGTTGCATATTATAATCTTCCTAATCCTAGTATAGAAATTATCATCAACGAATCACTGTATCATCAACTAATGCCTACCATGAAATCTTCAAAGAAGTAAAGCAATGAAATCATTTTATAGCAGACAAACCTTGTTCAACATTGTCTGTTGCTGTTTGTGGTGATTTGACGGACAACTACAATCGCATAAAATTAACAGTATCAGAGGGGGAAGATCAAGATAAAATGTACATACACTACAATTCCCTTAAATACATGACACTAAGTTTTTTTTTTTTTTGAAAAAAATACATAACAATAAGTTAAGATCAATATGAAACAATGATTATTCAACTCAAATAAAGCTAGTACTAAGGAAAACATAGGATTGATTGAGTTCCATATGTCTATATCTGTTAAGGATGACCCCAGCTTGTTAGCCAGAGCAGAAAGATGCTCTTTCGCGTCCTGAAAAATGTAGTCACAATTCAGCATCAAGGTTAGAGATAAGAAAACTATAAAAAAGCAACATGAACAAGATCTAAAAATTAAAATGATCTTCAGCGCATTCAAAGGTAGGCCAAGGGTAGCATGAAAGGTAAAATGTTGTGAAGATGTGTTTTTTTTTTTTTTTTTGATAAGAAACAGAGATGAATTGAAATATATATATATATTTATATAATATTAATCATCTTAGCTACATCCTAAGAGCCACATTAAACTACTGCAAACTATAGCAACCCAAAGTGTAAGAATAGTAGAGAATATTCTTAAATTGTTCACTAGTTACTTGAAAAATGTACATTAAACAAATGGCCTCAAGGTACTCCTAACTTCACCTAAAATTTGCCTTGTTGGTGACCTTTTTCTGATGTTTCAAGAATGCCTAAAGAGAAGCCCAAGACACTTTTTCTTATATAGGAAACAAAATTCCACATGACCAAAAAAGGAAAAGAAATCAGTGAGGGAAAACAGATAGTTGAACAATCCATTCATTCAACTAAAAACAATCAAAATCAGGAAAGATGTAGAATATAGTAACCACTGCTATTGGCCAGAAAGAAGCTTAAAACCCGGGTGTTTCTCATTATGATAATTACAAATCCTTCTTTTCAATACAAGGTAGCACCTCTCTGTTATAAGTAGCAAAAATGACATGTTTTACAATTCCACATTACTGCTGTCATCTTCCCTTTGCCAAAGCCCTTATAGGTTTCTCCTACATTAAATTTTTCTAAAAACGGTAATGAAGAATATGTTTTACAAAAGTTTATACTACAGATATCAAGCTGTGCTAAAATGGAATTCTTTTCCCAAACAAAATCTCCATTATCATTACCCCCCCTAAGGTCACATTAACTTTAAATTCCTCACTCAGGTCCCCCTTTATTTCTAGATATCTTGTCCAAGGCCACAATGCTCTTGACACTAAAATTAAAGATTCAAGAATCTCTCCACAGAATCCAAAATAGATAGATAGAATTGAAACTCCATAAAAGTTGGACTCTGAATTTGGGGCCAAATACTAGCACATGCACATAAATAAGAAAATATACACAAGAGATCACATCATAAGCTTAAATCCATTGTCATGCTCATTGACATCATAAGCTTAAAGTCATAGACATACTAGACCTATATAGGCCTAAAAGTTCATACACACGAAAGACTGAAATCCAATGCAAAAGCTCTTCAATGTAAGACACACGACTATAAATGACCATACCAAGCCTCTTCAATATAAACCGGAGGACTATAAATGACTCTGATGTAAACGCCCAAATAAGTAGAATAGAAAAATAGAAAGAAAATAAGAATTCATATGGTTCCCAAAAAAAATGACAGAAACAAAAAAGCTCCATTTAAGGGTTAAACGAGACAGTTGAGGGTAGCTATTGGTCTAAATAACATAAACATACCCATGAGACAGTTGAGGGTGGCTATTGGTCTAAATAACACAAACATGTGCCCAAAAGCAGTAGCTCAAACAGTAAGGCATGTAGTTTGCTCCCGCAAGGTTTAAGGTTTGAGTCCCTCATAGGTACCTAAGGTCCTACATAGCAATTACTATAATTTTATAGTCCTCAAATTTGTAAGGTTAGGTAATGAGCCTAGTTTAGAAAGAAAAAAAATACCATAAACATGTTTAGTAAATGCTGAAGAAAGTACCAACCATCACTAATGAATCGTCCTTATTCTTCTTTATTAAACAAAAATAGGCTTGAAAGAATCAATTGCTGGTCACTATGGCTTGATAGAGAAATTATGACAGAATGGAAAATTGGTCGAGCATTTGGGATACAGTCAAAATATAGGGAAGAATATGTGATTTTCATCTTATAAAAGAAAATAATGGTTTGAAGTTGTCATACATGTATCTTATAGAAAAGACACCAAAAATTAAAAGAAAGTCGATAGACATTATGGAAACCCCACAATGAAATCTTACTGGTTTTCCAGTTGCCTAAGCAGCTCCAATTGTTTGTTTTCACAAGAAACAAGAATAGCAAAACTACATTGAACCACACAATGAAATTACAATTTAGTCCCTTAGCATCAAACTAACCTTCATCTCTTCCATCTTGAGAACTGCTATCAGAACCATAACCCATGTTGTGAAGACCCGCTTTCTGTGACAACCTAAACAAGAACACAAGGCATAAGTAAAGACCCTTCTCACATATATATATATTCTCTTAGTCACTAAGGAGACTAAGTGCTGGCACTAAGAATATTCTCTTAGTCAACATATGTTTTTTATTTATTTATTTTTTGCTGGCAGTGGCTACTAAAACAGTCGTATGTAATGTAAAAATTCTACATTTTTATAGAGTGGAAAAAGTAAATATAAAATAATATGAGGATAAAAGTGGAAAAAATGGACCAAGAGATGCTTATCCGCTCTTTTACTATTAGTATGACACTTTGAATTTTTATTTCTTTGATGCCAAGAATGACTGTTTATTTCTTTCTTTCTAACTTTTATTATAAGTTTTTTTTTGTGATAATTTATAATATGTTGTTATATATGATTTTTGTAACTCATCAAAATTCGTACTAATTATAGAAACGGTTGATCAGAAACTAGTCAAAGAGTTTTCCAAGTACAAGATATGTCACCTCCATCTACAAAAGGAAAGAGGCCAAAACACATACCTACAGGAAAATTAGTTAAACTCCTCAATGAAAAGAGGAAGAGCTTTAGACTAAATTTGGAAATGGATAAGGTTGTTGAAGAGAGATATGGAGCAAGTGCACAAAGGATGATGAATTGAAGGATGGAGCAAGTTTCACGCATGGTTTGCTTTTGTGTATCTTGTAATGTTTCTATTTTTCATTTTTGAAGTAAAAATTGTTCAAGATTATAAAACTTTATTATGTTATGCTTTCAAACTTAAGTTAGAAATAAGATCTCATGAAGTAGACACATTCATGGTTTGAATTAGTTATTGTTTAATGTAATACTTATGGTTTATCAATCTATTGAGAATTACATTTTCTGATTAATTTTGAATTTTTTTTTTATCAAAATACAATAATGAAAATCTTTTAATTAAAAAAAGAACCATATAAGTATACTTATCAAAATAAAATTTAAAATTTTATTACTATATGTTATGATTTAAAAACATATTATAAGCGTAAAAAATCGTTATGGTTTATATAATATAACAAACTAAAAATGTTATCAAAATAATCAAATGTAACAGTTGAAAAGTGTTATGAAAAAAGTACAAGATTAAACTTCAAATTTATACCAAAAACTCTATCTAAATGCTGTTATTTGAATATTATAGCACCTAAAAATGTGTTATTGAATAGTTTAAGATAACACCGAACATAACATTCAAAAACTATTATAGAAAAGACTAGACTTTTAATAACAGGGGCTATGTTAGCATTTTCAGAAGTGCTATCAATAGTCCCGGTTAGCAGTTTTTAAGTGTTATGAATACTGTTTTTTCTTGTAGTGCGATTCTATAACATCACAAAGCAAGTTTGATCAAAAATAATAAATTCTCCTTTTGAACACTAATCATTGATTGATGGTTAACAAAAACTTAAACAAAAACACATCATGAATTATGAAGATATGGTAGCAACAATAATGGCAAGAGAATTTACAAAACAAACCCCCAAGGATTTCCTGAGAGAATTAAATCGAACCGAGTCAAGAGCTTTTGTGAAGATATCAGCAATCTATTTTTCTGTCTCAATATATTCTAAAACCAGAGTTTTATTTTCAACAAGATCTCTAATAAAGTGGTGCCTTATATCAATGTGTTTTGTGTGTGAGTGTTGAACATGATTTTTTTATGTTTATTGCACCGGTATTGTCACAGTATATTTTTAGAGTTTCCATTTCAAATCTATAGTCAATCATCATCTGTTTCATCCATAACAGTTGAGCACAACAACTTCCTACAACAATATATTCTGCTTCTGCAGTGGAAAGAGAGATAGAATTTTGTTTTTTGCTTAGCCAGGATACTAAGTTGTTACCCAAATAAAAACATCATCCACTCGTGCTTTTCCTATTATCAGAGTTACCTGCCCAATCAGCATCACTAAAACACACCAAGTTAGGATTAGTCTCTTTAGAGTACCAAATACCATACTCATGTGTACTGTGTACATAGCGAATTATTCTTTTTACGACTGCTACAAGAGACTCCATTGGATTTCCCTGGTACCTTGCACAAACCCCCACACTGTAACAAATGGCAGGCCGACTTGCTGTGAGATAGAGAAGATTCCCAATCATACTTCTATACAATGTGGGATCTACTTTGACTCCTTGATCATCCTTAGTCAATTTGATAGTTGTGCCCATTGGTGTTTTGGTGAATTTTGCAGAATCAAGACCAAATTTTTTAACAAGATTTTTTGCATATTTGCTTTGAAAGATAAATGTCCCATCTTTTGTCTGTTCGATTGACCTACAGTCCTAAAAAATAGGTTAATTCACCCTCCATGCTCATCTCAAATTCCTCCTTCATTTGATGAACAAATTCCTACACTTCAGAGTTAGATGTAGAACCAAACACAATATCATCAACATATATTTGAGCAATTATTATATCTTTCTTGATATGTTTAATGAAAGGTTTTTTATCTACTCCACCTCTTTGATACCCATGAGATACCGAAAAATGTGTCAATCTTTCATACCATGCACGTGGAATTTGTACACAAGGTTTGGAAAATGAGGATCTTCGAAACCCTTAGGTGGTTCAACAAAGGCTTCTTCATTCAAGATTCCATTTAGGAATGCAGATTTTACATCCATTTGGTGGAATTTGAATTTCATGAAGCAAGAAATTGCTAATAACAATCTGATGAATTCAAGAAGAGCAGCTAGAGCAAATGTTTCATCAAAGTCAATTCTTTTGACTTGAGTGTACCCTTGTGCCACTAACCTAGCTTTGTTTCTAACAATGGTGCCAAACTCATCACTTTTATTTTTAAAGATCTATTTTGTTCCAATTACATTCATATGATCAAGTCTTGGCACAAGGGTCCACACCTCATTTCTTGAGAATTGTTCAAGCTTTTCATGCATTGCCTTGATCTAGGATTCATTTGTCAAGGCTTCCTTGATATTTTTTGGTTCAAGAGAAGAAGTAAAACAAGGAAACTGAACAAGATTTACGTACCTTCTTCTTGTGTCCATGCTATCATCCAACTTTTCCAGAATAAGGTCTGATGGATGACTCTTCTTTGCCCTAGTTGAGGGTTCTTTTTTAATGGAGTCTGAGATAATAACTGAGTCTTCTGTCTCATTATTAGCCAAAACAGTTTCATCAGTTACTTGAATTGTTTCATCAGACTCAGATTTAGTCTCTTCTATCTTGTGTGTTGAACCATCAGGTTGCCCACTTGAGTCATCAGTCACATTTTCAATGAATCTATCAATTTCAGGCTCTACTGAGAAATCTGCAAAATCTTTTTCATCATCCACAATAACATTAGTAGATTCCATGATAGTTTGAGTTCTCATGTTATAAACACGATATGCTTTATTGTTCAAGGAATAACCAAGAAAAACACCAACATCTTTGTTAACATCAAATTTACCAATATTTTCACGATCACCCAAAATGAAGCACATACCACCAAAAACATGAAAGTAATTTACACTCGGTCTTTTTCCTTTCCAAATTTCATAAGGTGTTTTTGATGTGTTAGGTCGAAGGAATACCCTGTTTATGATATAGCAAGAGGTGTTAATAGCTTCTACCCAAAGTCTTTTCGACAACTTTTTGCTATTTAACATTACTCTTTCCATCTCTTGCAAAGTACGATTTTTCCTTTCGGAAACTCCATTTTGTTCAGGAGTTTTGGGAGCTGAAAATTCATGAGAAATACCACAAGATTTACAGAATTCATCATAAATATTATTTTCAAATTCTTTTCCATGATCACTATGAATTCAGACAATTTTTCCAATGTTACAGTCTTTTTCAACCTTTAGTTTGATACATAAGGTTTTAAAAGCTTCAAAAGCATCAGATTTTTCTCTCAAGAAATCAACCCAAGTAAATCGTGAGAAATCATCCACACAAACAAAAATGTATTTCTTACCATTTAAACTTTCCACCTGAATTGGACCCATAAGATCGATATGAAGCAATTCAAGAACTTATGTTGTGTTTATATCAGAAATACCTTTGTGAGTGATTTTCAATTGTTCACCAAATTAACAAGGCTCACATTTACCTGAAGATTATTTTCCCAATTTGGGAAATCCACGAACAATTCTTGTATTTGACAACTTTTTCAGATGTTTAAAGTTGATGTGACCAAGTTTTTTATGCCATGGATCTATGGAATTCATCATAACCGAGTGACATGTTAAAGATTGGGAAATAGTATAACAATTGTCAATTGATCTAACTCCTTTTAGTACAAAATTTCCATTTTGATCAATAACACAACAATCATCACATGAGAAGTTAAAGTAAATCCCTGATAACAAATTTGACTGATGCTAAGCAAATTAGCTTTCAGTCCTTCAACAAGAAGCACATTTTTTTTTTAATTTTGCTAGCCTCTCAAGATTTAGGGTACCTTTTCCAATAACTTTACCTACCATACCATCATCGAAAGTAACAGTACCGTTATTAGCAATTTTAAAGATCATAAGACAATCTTTATTACATGTCATGTGCCTAGAACACCCACTATCAAAGTACCATGAGTCGGAGGTATTTCTATGACACGTAAAAGCACCCAGACACTTATTTTCACCTTTTTAACCTATGTTTTCTTAGGAGAAAATTTCTTTTGCACCTTGATAGGTTTGTTATGATGAAAATAATTTGTCTTTCGAAGATTCATTAATGCAAAGCATTTTGGTCGAATGTGACCTCTTATTCCACAGAAATGACAAACAAGAATAAATATTTTATTCCAAGGTTCAAGATTCTTACCTGATTTCCCAGTAAGTCCAGAATGTGATGCAAAAGGCTCAGAACTTTGTGTTGTAGGATCATTTGAGGTACTTGCTACAAACATTGTTTTTCCTTTTGTTTGTACACCTTTTGTGTTGGATAAGCTTATACAGGATCTTTATTTACTTTCATGTATATCTAATATTAAATAAATTAATACGAGATAGCCTAAAACATGTTTCTAAAATTGAATTCAAAGAGAAACATAGAATAGAATACTTACAGTATACGCAGCAGAATTAAGAGTCCTTCCTTCAGTTTCTCTAACTCTTGTATCCTTTCTGTCGCAAAGTATTATCAAGAAACTGAATCGATCTTCTATTTTCTTCACAATCTTCCAATGTATCCTTAGAACCACCTAGACTAGTGTGGGCAATTCTCAACACATGAGATAGATATAGAGAGAAGAAGAGAAAATAACAAAGTGGCTTAGAAAAGGACTTGTGTTTAGAGAGAATATAAAACTATCAGAAAATCTGACTTGTGACTTATCAAACTTATGTTTTGACTTCTCTCTAAGCACTCCTTTTATAGACCCAATTAGGCCATTTAATTTAATTAAAAAATCAATAAAATAATAGCCATTTTGAAGCCCTAGGTCGAAATTATCATGGGCTATAGGCCCGTGAAATTTCCCATTTTATTGTAAGCCCATTGGACTTAAAATCAAGGCCTTTATTATTTTCTATTGATTTAATTAATTAAATAGTTATTTAAATCCTTTATCAAATTAATTATTTATAATTTGAACCTTGATTTAAACTTATTTATTAATTTAGATACCAATTTATCTTAATTAATAAATCTGCCATAATTTCTCTTTTCTTCTCAAAATTACACAACTCTGTGAAACTATCCAAAATTGACCTGGTCAACTTTGATAATTCTAATTGATGATTAAATCAATTAATTGAGACTATCTAGATGATTTTATCCAAGGTACAATGGGGACCATGGGCCTATGAAATCAAGCTCCAATAAGTTATCATAAATCTAACAAATAAATTTACTAACTTATTAATTCCTCGTGACTCCACTATAGACTTGGAATTGCACTCTTGAATTCATAGAACGCTCTATAACAAATATAGATACGCTATTAATTATCCATTGTTACAACCATAATTGTCACTCAATCCTCTAGAGACGGTCTACAATGAGATATGACTAAAATACCGTTTTACCCCTCATTGTATTTTATCCTTAAAACACTTAGTTCCTTGTAAATGATATTTCAGTAAACTAATTTAATTACTGAAATGAGATCTCTATCATTTAACACCTTGAACCAAACTAAAAGGAAGCCATCGTTTCACTTCTTCATCAGAAGCTATAGATGTTCATATCTATGATTAACACTCCCACTCAATTATACTACCGAGTTCCCAAGATGTAAGTATGGGCTAGTCCGTAGGGTAATCTGGTAACGAACAAGTCAAAGAACTCAAATAATACAATCAGTTAGAATACTAATCACTCAGAATTGAGATTGAATTGACCTATGGTCAACTATATGATATGACTAGAATAGATAATAACGGTATGTTTACTTATCTTATCAACTGTCAATATATGTCCAGTCCGATGTAACAAATACATCCGATCTTATCTACTTTGCTAATGTTCTGGAAAGAACTTAACACTGTAATGTGTAAGTAGATCATATCGTAGATTGGCAAGTCAGTGTAAATCCTATACACTGACTAATCTTAGGACTAACTTATTTTGAACATATAATCATATTTATATTCCACTGTGATTACGTCACTATAAATAAGATTAGCTATATGCTCGGGATTTAATAGAAGTTTATATTAAACAAATAATCATGAAAATAAAACATGTGAGCAAAGTGATTAACCAAGTCAAAAAATGATTTCTATTATTTTATTGATAATAAAATGAGATTACAAAGAATTTGGGTTTTAATTAGGGCATAAAACCCCAACATTTTGATCCTAACCCAGCACAATTTTGTTGACCTGAATTTTGAACTTCTTCAAAGATAGTGGATCCAGGATTGAACATTTTTACATTTTTCTTGATGAGATCAAGTTTTTTTCTCAATCTATTAAGCTCACTATCTTTGACAGAAATCTTTGACTCAAAATCTTTAGCGTTAGATTCAAGTTCATCATTTCTAACAGTAAGAGATTTTATGATTTTTTTTCATTGGATTGATTAACATTACATACTTTCAGCCACTCACCATACATCTTTTTTTAAGATTTTTCATGAGAATCTTCATTAATTTCTGATTCATCAGAATCAGAATTGATACCATCAGTAATATCAACAACAACATCTGAACCAGTGTTTGTCTTAACAGAATTGTTTTGACATACAAATTTATCCTTTTCCTGAAAAAAAATATGGTAAGCTCGAAATAGTTGAAGTTAATGTCATACTATTACCTTTCTCATTATCACTGTCAAAGTCATTGTCACCCCAAGTGGTATTTAAACTCTTTATTTTTCTGTAAGGTATTTGCACATTCAGTTTGGATGTGACCTTAGCCTTCACATTTCCTACATTGGATCCCCTTTTTATTAGAGAGAGATGGTTTAGAGAAAGAATTACCTTTCGAAATGCTCTTTTTGTTACCGAACTTTTTCATATACATTTAGAAATTTTTTGTAAGGAGGGCCAAATCACTATCTTCTTCTTTCGCTGTGAGAGGATGATCAGAACTTTTCAAAGCTATGGATTTTTCTTTTGCTTTCCCCTTACCCTTGATTGGTTTTTGTTTTTAACCTGATATGTTGATTGAGCTCGAAGGTTCTTACACAACCCATTAGCTCTTCTACTTTCATATTACTCAAATCTTTGGCTTCTTCCATGGCGGTCAACTTTGTGCTAAACTTGTCAAGTAAGACACGGAATTTTTTTGTACCAAAATAGATTCTTCTAATTTTTCTCCCAAGGAAAAAAATTCATTAGCAATATCAGAAAACTTTTCATAAAGCTCAGTCAAGGTTCAGTCTCAGACATTCTGAGATTTTCAAATATTGTTTGTAACATTATAAGTTTAGATCGCTTGACATCAACTGTCCCTTCAAACTGTGTTTGAAGGATTTGCCAAGCATCTTTAGCAGATTCACAGGAGGATATAAGTTAGATATACCCTTCACCAACACCATTGAACAAGGCATGTAGAGCCTTGTTATTGTAGCTATACAACAAATCATCTACAGTAGTACATGTTAGTTTAGATTTTAATTTTGATTCACCTGTTTTCTCATAAACCTTAGTCGGGGCTGTCCACCCAGTTAGGATGGCTCTCCATGCCTTTTTCATCTTGTGATTTAATGAAGGCTCTCATTCTAACCTTCCAGTAAGGATAGTTAGAATCATTCAACAAAAGGTGGTCGAGTGGTCGAGGTACCTTCTGCAAAGAATGACATGATTCACAAACACAAATATATATATATAGAACTAAAAACGCCAAGATTTCACTAAGAGTTTAGTGAACCGCTCTGATACCAATTGGAAATTATGTTTTTAGATATTATGACTTTTAATCATGCCTGATTAAGCAAAGGTTTAGAAAATGTGTTTGACAGAACAATATTCTGATTAATCAGAACATGAAACTGATTAATCAGAATATACACAGAATATATAAATAAGAATTGAAAGGTAAATATGACACACAATGATTTTTACGTGGTTTCAGTATTCTTGCGAATACTACTAGTCCATGGGGCACAAACCTAGAGAAAAAGATTGATTAATAGAGTATCACAAATACAATAGACTTGACTTAAGCAAACATAGACTCCCCCTAACTTTTTACCGCAGTCTGAAAGTATTCTCTTTATTGATCCAATCTTTGTAAATCAACCAAGAGTCTGAAATTCATTCTTCCTCATTGATGAATGCTCACTTCCTCCTGAAGTGAGTCTTGAACGCACCTTCTCCCGAAGGTAGTATGTGTCACGAGTACCTTGGTACCTGTTCAAAAACAACCAGTGAAAGTGAAAGTTATACCAAGGATTTCCTTTCAAAGAAACATCAAAACGACAACTCTTCTCACACAAGATATCTATTGAAAACTAGAGAATGAAAGAGGTACAAATTTCCAAGACAAATGGTCTCCTTTTTATAGAAGAAAAAAAATATTTCCTACTAGTTTTCCAAATATATCAAATATTAAATTAGAATAGTTGAAATCTTTAAGAATTTCGTTCAGCACAAATCCTGAAAGATCAGATAAAGATTTTACCAACGCATACCTGATCCTGATGTTTCAGGAATAAACGTTCCAGGACATAATTCAGTCCAGGTTGATTTTCATGGAGACCAAAATTTGAATCACCTAAATAATATCATATACTTGAAGCTTACAAATAAAACGACAAAGATCAAGCTGGAATATTTTTATCAAAAACTTTTTTTTTTGAGATTTACTCATTTAAAACCAATGAAGAAATAAAAGGAATCAACCAAGATTTTTCCAGTTTTAATATACTAATAAATGCCAGCTCATACACGTTTTTATCACAGAAAAATAAAGAAATAATTTAGAATATTTTTGTCTCTTAATTTGTCAAGGATTTTACAATATATTTACATTATATGTATATATTCCTAATGTATATACAGAGGATCACTGTAACGAAAAATCTAAACTAATTGACGTATGATAAATTAAACATAAACGACAATGTACTTGTCTTAAGAAGTTTCTAATTTGGCATGACTAATAATTATACTGACAACGAAAAAGATTATTCCATTTTAGTAATTAATATTAGAGAGCCAAACATATTACAAGTCTTGAAATTTTTTACACATCAATGTCCATGCAAAATCGGTATATGGGAAGAAAGAAAAAAAACATTTGTAATCTCGAGTACAAAGCTGACAGACATACTTGCATAATTTATTAGTACATTATTTAATAATTGGAATTAATTTATTTCAAAAAATTTGAACTGCACAACCCTAGCAAGGCTAAGGCTTAAAGCCATTAGAATTAGTGCAAGACCTAACTGCAAGAAAAAGGTAACATTAGGAAAGATGCTTTTGTCTCTATTATCATATAGTGAAGTGTGTATTCTTTAATAATATCTTATATAAAAGACATAATTAGTACTTGAAACTAATACAAGTAGACTAGTTCAAGGTCAAACAACTACCTAGGAATTATATCCAAATGTATAGAAAATAACTAAGGGCACAGTTCTATAGCCAATAGTACGTAAGAATGAATAGAGAATACATATACATCCAAAGCCAGTGAAGCTCCTGTTTATATTATATAAAGAGTACACTGAAAGAGAATCTTCGCCTTGAAATTTTTAAAGAAAAATTTAGAATTGAGAAAAAGGAGGGATGGGGTTCTTTTAAGGCATCAAGACCTAGAAGAAGAGAAAGACATGAAAGTTTTGAAGTTTCCAATGGGATTAGAGAAGGATTGGTAATGGTAATATTAGTCAATGCCAATGATACGAGTAAAAGGCATCCATCCACTACTTCTGAGCTATGGCTCTTCTTTTGGTAAGCTTGCCTGCTTTTCAAGAGAAATTATATAAATATATATGGAAGATTTCTCAAATCGCATGTGTACTAACAATTATGATGATGTGGCAATATAATGACTTAGTATAGTAAGTCACCAACAGCTAAATATTTTTTTCTACATTAATTTCGAATTTAGTTTTATTTTTTTGCCATAATTAATGTTGTTTCCAACCAATGAGAGACACTAGCTATATTTAGAAATTGACATGCATTTGAAAAAAGAAAAGTTTACAATAATATATTTTCATAATAAATACACGTTTTTTATCAGGTAATCTTTCAAAAAATTTGAAAAAGTTAAATTTTATTTTTAAAAATATTAATTAACAACTATAAATATGGATCATTGATTTTAATCCAATGATTAATATTAAAACAACCATCTATGGGGTAGTAACCATTAATAGTGCACCCATATATATATATCTTCTATATAATAAGTGTGTAGATAACGAAAATTCTTGGTTTTAACGGTTTTTATTTTTTTTAATATTAATTTTAATGGAATATTCTTATATTTAATAGAATATTCTTATACTTAACGATAGTTTGTAAATACTTAAACTTAAATAAAATAAAATAAATAATTAGAAAAATTAAAATAAGATATTTTTGAGATATTTTACAATGATAATTATTTAAAAATAAAAAATAATTAAACATATTAAAATATGACATTTTTCATATATTTGACAATGATAATTATTTTAAAATAATAAATAATTAAATAAATTAAAATATGATATTTTTTTAGATATTTTACAATAATAATTATTTAAAAATAATAAAATCATACGTTTTATAACTTAAATAAAATTTAATTAAACTTAAACTCACTTAATAGAATAATATCATATTAAACATATAATGTAATCTGCTGTCAATTAGCAACAAATTACATTTTAAAAAAAACCTAGCAAAAAACTTATATTTAAAATCCACGTATAATATTTAATATTACATTAAACATATAATATATGATATCTTGTTGTCACTCCCAAATTCAAAAACTAGAACAAACATAAACTTAAACAAAAATAAATAAATTATTTAATTAAAATAAAATATTTATTTAAAATTTATATGACATTAATATAAATTTAATAAAAGTAATTAATAAATTCTATAAATAAAACTAAGTAAACTTGCCTTGCAAGTTAATTGTATCTAGTATATATATATATATAAATCTTCTATATAAATATTGTGTAGATAATATAAATTCTTAATTTTAACGATTTTTTTGTTAATTTTTTATAGAATATTACAAATATTTAATGAAATATACCTTTAAAAAAAATATTAAAAATAGATATTTATTAATTACATTAATATCAATTCAAATATTATAAAATATCATTAGTATAATAATATTTAATACAAAACTAGATATTTAATAATTATATTAATATAAATTTAAATATTATAAAATATCATTATTATAATAATATATAATACATAATCTTAATTTTTATTAAAAAAATTCATTTATATTTATAAAGAAGACATGTTTTTTTATTACTTAATGTAACTTATTTAAATATATATTCATATTAAATAATAACAATAATTATAAATTCATTATATATAGGTGTCGGGTGTATACAAATAGTATGACGGTGTAACTATATAAGAAATTAGAATAACATTTATTTTCTATCAAGAATAAACAAGCTTCTTCTCCAATCATAAATGTATGATTTGAATAATATAATGAATATTATTATGCTGTGGGGTTTGGAACTTTGTTGCCTGCAAGGGAGCTGGTAGTCTCTAGAAGATGAGTCAGATCATTGCTAGTAGTGGTTGACAGCAGGGAATTATCATTGGATTTCATTGAACTAGTCATGAATGACTTTGACATGATTCTGGGTATGGACTGACTAGCCAAGTATGGGGCAATCATAGATTGCAAAAGAAAAGATGGTGACTTTTGAGCCTGAGGGTGAGGACCCCTTTGTTTTTGTTGGCATTGTGCATGGACCCCGCATTCCTATGATATCAGCATTAAGGGCTAGAGACCTATTACAAGGTGGTTGCACAAGATTCCTATCTAGTGTGGTAGATATCACTAAGGTCGTACTAGTTGGACCTAAAGAGACAATATTAGCCTATGTGTTTCTGGAAGTATTCCTAGAAGATTTACTAGGGTTGCTGCTGCATAGAGAGATAGAATTTGTTATCGAGTTGGCACCAAGGACAGAACCAGTGTCTAGAGCACCTTACGGAATGGCTCCAACTGAATTGAAAGAACTAAAGGTACAACTACGGGAGCTACTTGATTTGGGTTTTATTAAGCCCAGTTTCTCGCCACGGGGCGCACTAGTTTTATTTGTAAAGAAGAAAGATGGTTCTCTGAGGATGTATATTGATTACAAAGAGTTGAACAAGCTGACTATCAAGAATACGTATCCACTACCGAGGATTGATGATTTGTTTGATCAGCTACAGAGCAAGACAGTGTTCTCGAAGATTGATGTTCGATCTAGTTATCACTAGCTGAGGATCAAGGAGGAAGATATACCGATGAGGACCTTTCGTACAAGATATGGGCATTATGAGTTCTTAGTCATGTCCTTTGGATTGACCAATTCCCCACCAACTGTTATTGACCTGATGTTGTTCAAGGATTACTTGGATAGGTTTATGATAGTCTTCAACGATGACATCCTGGTTTACTCTCAGTCAGAGGCAGAACATGAACAACACCTCTGATTGGTATTGCAGAGGTTGAGGGAGCACAAATTGTATGCAAAGTTCAAGAACTGTGAGTTCTGGTTACCTTAGGTGACGTTCCTCAGTCACATAGTCAGGAAAGATGGAATCAAGGTGGATCCAGCCAAGATTGAGACAGATAGAGATTGGCCAAGGCCAAAAAGTGCTTCAGAGATCACTAGTTTCCTTGGATTGGCAGGGTATTACCATCGTTTTGTGGAAGGGTTCTCAAGGATAGCGAAACCACTGACGGAGCTGACATGCAAGAACCTGAAGTATGGGTGGTCAGATAGATTTGAGAACAACTTCCAGGAGTTGAAGCAGCGATTGATCACTGCTTCAGTTCTGAGTCTTCCTTCAATCAGGAGAAGTTTGTAGTATATTGCGATACGTCAAGACGTGGGTTAGG
The DNA here is from genome assembly GCF_963169125.1 of Humulus lupulus. Lineage (NCBI taxonomy): Eukaryota > Viridiplantae > Streptophyta > Magnoliopsida > Rosales > Cannabaceae > Humulus > Humulus lupulus. The sequence continues at coordinate 141,571,234 of NC_084793.1, forward strand.
ATGTGTTCTTATGAAGGCTAGAAAGGTGATTGCCTATGCATCACAAAAATTAAAGGATTATGAATAGTGATACCCTGCACATGATCTAGAGTTAGCAGCGGTGGTCTTTGTATTAAAGGTATGGCAGCACTACCTTTATGGAGAGAAGTGCAAAATATACACTAACCACAATAGCCTAAAGTATTTCTTTACCTAGAGATATTTGAACATGAGATAGAGTCATTGGCTAGAGTTGGTGAAAGATTATGATTGTGGAATTCTTTAACACCCAAGAAAATCCAATTTGGTGTCGGATGCCTTGATTCAGAGAGGTCCGGGATAACTGTTTAGTATGAAACAAATATCAAAAGAGTTGGCAGAGGAGATGACTAGAGCAGGGATAAAGTTGGTGCTGGGCCAGTTAGCTAACGTCACCTTACAGTCTACTCTCTTGGAGAGGTTTAGGGAAGGGTAGATAAATGACCCTTAGTTGAAGAGACACACAGAGGATGTCCTATCTGGAGTAGCTAAGGACTACACTCTTTCACAGACAGGTTTACTTAGATACATGGAGCGGATTTGTGTTCTGATGGACTCTACTATTAGACGAGAGATTATGGATGAATCTTAGACCACGTCGTATTCACTTCATCCAGGCACAACAAAGATCCATTAGGATTTGAAATTGCTATACCGGTGGCCTAGGATGAAGAAGTATGTAATTGAATATGTGGCTAAGTGCCTAACGTGTCAGCAAATGAAAGTTGAACATCAGAGAAAAGCAGGGCTATTACAGCCTTTGGTTATTCTTGAGTGGAAATGGGAGGATATTACTATGGACTTCGTAGTGGGATCATTCAGGACCGTGGGTCAGTATGATTCAATTTGGGTGATTGTAGATCGGTATAGTAAATCAGCCAATTTCTTGACAGTGAGAACGAACTTTATAGTGGATCAATACGCTGATCTCTATGTTAAGGAGATAGTATACCTTCATGGGATTCCCAGGTCAATTGTATCAGATCGAGACCCCATATTTACTTCCAAGTTTTGGAGAATTCTACAGAAGGCTATGAGACACAAGTGAAGTTTAGTATCGCCTATCATCCTCAGACAGATTGAAAATTTGAGAGGACGATGCATATATTAGAAGACATGTTGCGAGCATGTGTGCTAGACTTTGAAGGGTCATGGATTAAGTATTTTCCATTGTTTGAGTTTTCCTACAATAACAACTACCAGTCGACTATTGGAGTGGCTCCATATGAGATGATGTATGGTAGGAAATGTAGATCACCCATCCATTGGGATGAAATCGGTGAGACAAGATATATGGGTCCTGAAGAAGTTCAGAGGACCAATGAGGCTATTGAGAATATTAGAGCTTGGATGCTCACTTCTCATAGTGGACAAAAGATTTACGTTGATCCTAAGCGTAGAGACAAAGTTCCAGGTTGGGGACTGTGTTTTCCTCCATGTTTCACCTTTGAAATGGGTGAAGCGGTTTGGGAAGAAGGGCAATCTAAGTCCTAGGTTTGTCGAACCTTTTGGGATCTTGGAGAGGATCGGGCAGGTAGCCTATAGGTTGGCTTTACCCCCATCGCTGTCATGAGTTCATAGTGTATATCATATTTCGATGCTTCAGAAATATGTATTAGTTCCAACTCATGTGTTGAGTCATAAGATTAGGAGCTACAGACAGATTTTTCCTATGAGGAGCGACCGTTTCAGATCTTGGATAGCAAGGACAAAGTATGGAGGAAGAAAACCATACCTTTGGTTAAGGTATTATGGAGGAACAACAAAGTCGAGGAAGCGACCTGGGAATTAGAGTCAGATATACGGGATCAGTATCTCGAGCTTTTCAGGTAAATTTCGATGGCAAGATTTATATAAGGAGGGGATAATTGTAACGTCTCAAAGTTCCTAATAAGGCTTAATGCCTTGACTAGGGGGTCATGAGGGCATTATTTGATTATTATGTGATTTAATTGGATATTTATGTGAATGTGTGAATTGCATGAGTTATATTATGATATGACTGATTATGCATGTTTAGGTGTATTGAATGTGCGAAACAGGCTCACTTTTATTCAAATGGGCATATTTGTAATTTTGACCCGCTGAGGGTATAATTGTGATTATATGATTGAGACCACATTATTATGTGGGTATATTCGAGATATTCGGCAGGAGTCAGTCCTTTTGAGCAAGATAACGGTTTAGTCACAACAAGGATTGATACCCGGTTCGGGGTGAGCCAAGGGGTATTTTGGTAATTCAGTGAGTTACTGGGACTCATTGGAGTACGAGTGGTATTTTGGAAAAAATAGCAATATTCTGGGCTTGGCAGAATTATCTGGGAATTATGAGTAATACGGGATTAAAGAGTCAAAATGACATTTTTTTTTTCCCTTGAGGGGCTTTGAGATGGATTTAGGTGAGTGGGGTTATTTTAGTCATTTTGGAACATTTGAGTATATGTGAATTGACTAAGTTTATTAACTCAGAAGTTATAAAGTCTCTCTCTCTCTCTCTCTCACGTACTCCCCCTATTTCTCTAAGTTTTCCTTGCACTTTGAAGCAAAATTCTTGGTTTTTTTTCTTTTAAAGCTTGGGAGCAAGCTTGCTAAGGGATTTAAAAGATTCTGGGAAAATATTGGAAGCTTATAATCTTAGGGAAACAGCTGGGAAACGATTTTTAACAGAGGTAAATTCGAGTTTTGAATTCTAAGTTTGGAAGTTTTCAGTTCCTAATGTTCTTTCTGAATTTTGAGTTTCTCTGTGTTTTGGCTGACTTTTGAAGTTGGTTTTTATGTTTATGAGCTGTTAAGAACATTTCCATGGTCAATTTTGAGTAAAAAAATATTTTGGGACGATTTTGGAAAGATTACGATTTCTAAAATCGCAAGAAAATCTAGGTTCGCAGAATTGCGTTGCGGCGCTGTTCTTGGGGCATCGCGGCCCGCATGAACTCAGTGGCACAGGTGGTGCCTCAAACCGTCTTAGTGCGAAAACGCTAGGTGGGTTGCACCGTGACGCGTGTCGAGCAGTTTTGAGATGGGAGCTTTCTGCCTAGTTGAGCGTCGCAACCCTTTTAAGGGTGTGCCACAACTCAAATGGGGGAAAATGGTCAGATTTTATTTCGGGTTGTGGGAACCCAAACTTAAGAGCTCGAGAATGATTCTACTACCTGGTTTAGTAGAATTAAAGGTCTTGGAGGCTAGGGCTCGGTCCGGAAGCATTTATAGATATGTTTCTTGATAGTTGTACCTTGTTTTGGATGTGACTAGGGTATATTGTTAGGCTTAGGAGGACAGGATCGCACTCGGGGTCGCTTATACGTGTCTCGTTAAGGACTTGAGGTAAGAAAACTTCACCCGGTCTATGATCAGGCATGACCCGATTATCGAACATGGCTATAGCCATGCTTAGTATATTTTGTTAAACATGTTTGACTGCGCAATGCATATCTGTACTAAATGATGAATGTATATATGTTATATCTAATTGAAGATCTCGGCTTAATATTCGAGGGTTTATGTGTTATATATATGAATGAAAGGCTCGACTTATGATTCGAGGGTGACAATTGTGTGTTGAACGCAGACCGATGGGGTTAGGCCTACCCAAAAGCATGATATATGCTTGAATGACCCTATGGTCGCTTAAAATATAAAGCCCCAGGTACGCTTGCTAGCCCTAAGGCTGGTTCTATAGGGGATAGGGCAATGGGCCCCGTGTGGCTCTATAGTTACTTATTTGGATTGAATGCATGCACAAGTAGGGTTATTACTGCTAGGCATGATAATTATGATTTTGTAATCTAATTATTTACTGCGTATGAGCATGTTTATATTTTATTGTTGAGCATTGGCTCACAGGTGCTACATGGTGTAGGTAAAGGAAAGGAAAATGTGAACTAGCCATGAGTTGGAGAGCTTTAGGGGCAGGGTGTACATATGCGGCCTGTTTGACCGCCATGGTCGAGAATATCTATTGGAACTAGGGTTGAACCCTATATTTTTCTGCTTAGCCCGACCTTCTAACTGTTCGGAATAGTGCCCTTAAAGCAATTGTAGTTGACAAATGTTTTAAATGAAATAAATAATTGAATTGAATTATTATATATATAAATAGAATATGTCCGATATTATGTTGATAATATTAAGTAAATATAAGAAAATTTCAAAGTTTATCTATGTGGTCTTAATCTCATATTGGTATGAGAGGGTCGAGATTAAGATAATACACTTGAAATAGTTCGCAGTAAAATGAAGTTATGGAATATTTATATTAATTATTGCTAGTACGGTTCGCTAGTATTATGAATACAAGTGACCTAGATCCGGGTCACTAATGTAGTAGGACACTTTAGTGAAAGTACTTTATATATAGTGATATATAGAACTGGACCAAATGTGATTTGTTAATACATGTTTAAACATTGTTTCATAGTATTAATTAAACATATCAAACGATGATCATATACACAATTATCTTAATCTCGAGGTTACTATGAACTCCTGTATATGTCATCTGATTCCTTGATTCATTCATTAAGGTTTGTCAGAATGATCAGGCTAAAAACAATTATTTTGGGGACTCAATGATATATATGGCTGGGGACATAGTTTAACAGATATGGAATTTATACCTTCTTATAGATTGAATAATGGATCCCTATTGGGTTGACTTTTGGAATTGAAAAGGTTATGAGTGCTCACGTCGCAAACTTGTTGTGACACAACCTTCACTAGTAAAGTCAATGGTACCCTAGGAACAAGATATAACTAAAATGGTAAAATGGTAATTTTATTCCATTTTAATTATGAACCATTAATAGATGATAAATGTTGTATGTAATGATTATATTAATGGACACTTTATTCTTTAATAAAGTAATCTATAAATATATGTCTATAATTATCAAGAGTTCAATCTCATATATATAGTGGAGTAATCATGAGACTAATAAATATGATTATTTAATCAAAAAGCTTTGATTAATAATCTAATATTTATTGGAGCTTGATATTATAAGTCCATAAGTCTCCAGGGTGACTCTATCAACATCATATCAAGGTAAGAGTTGATACAAGGGTAAATCTTTAATTTGACAAGAATTTTATTTTTCTGGTCAAATATACAATTATATGATAATTGAGGTTGAATAATTAATTTGGAATTAACTATTAAAATTAAAAAAATATGTTTATTAATTTAAATATATAATTTTGAAATATATATATAAATAAATTAACTAATTATTTTATTTGAGTGGGAGAAAATAAAATTGGTGTAACGCCCCAACTCCAGGGACCGTTACAGTGTGCCTTGTAAACAGTGTTAAACTTGCTAATCGAGTCATTTGGCCAAAAATGTGTAACTAAGTATGATTAGTGATTTAGGGATTAAAAATTTTGGTAAGATATAACGTTTCATTAGAACGTTTATTATATACATTGGGATCCCAAAAATATAATTTAGAGGTCTATTACAAGAAAATATTTATAACCAGCCGATCTAAGCGGCAAAACAGGGTTTAACCCTAGTTCCCCTTCAAACCTCGGCCATGGTGGTTGAGCAACTGCATATGTACACATCATCACCTAAGCTCTCCAACTCAAGGATGGTCCAGCTTTCTTTTACCTTTACCTGCACCACATAGCACCCGTGAGCCGAAGCCCAACAAGAAAACTTAATATGCTCATGAACAGTAATAACATGTCATCAGATCATAAGGCACACGCCTAGCAGACACAACCCTATTCAACCAAGAAAATGAGTTCACGTACTGTTGAGTTTAACACATCAACCGATGACCATAATAATCATCCAGGGCTTTTAGCCCAATATAGAAACGTAATGTTGAGTATAACACATCAACCAATGATCATAATAATCATTTAGGACTTTCAGTCCAAACAAATAGGTGACAGTCGCAAAAGTCACTAAGTTGGGTCTAGCTCCCTTTACCTTGTGACGATAGGGTCACCGGAGCTTAATAGATAGATGAACTTTTATTAGTTCAAACCGGATAGGTGCATGGTGACTAGTCACCAACATAACCTTCCTCATGACCATAGAGTCATAACCTTGGAACATCGTTCCCTAGCCATGTGACAAACGGTCACCTGGGCCTTAAGCCCTGGCTCTCATAACTAGTCTTAGACTAGGCAAGCGCTTATAAGTTCATCGACCTTAGGATCGGTCCAGCGTTAATGCCTTAGAGCCATTCAAAGCTGATATCGATTAGATCTAATCTTCATTTGGCTCGGCATTCATGACGCTATGCCATTTCTGACTCTTAGGTCAGTATCCCTGACTAGTCAGTACATATACAAGTAAGCAATGCCACCCAACATATATCACATATCCAATATCTGAATACAGGGCATTCAACATGCTTACTTAACAAATACTAGCACAATTAGGATCATGCATAAACACAGAGGCTCAAGCTCTGTACAATATCATACTCAGTATACAAAGCATGTCCTAATCACATGTTTCTCGTGCATCGTATGCATCATATTTAACCACTTGACATGCCTCAACAATAGTCATGCATGCCACATTTAATAATCCAACATGCATCAATAATAACCATGCATGTCACATAAACACAGGGTGCAGTTTTCTTACCTTTGGTCCAAGCACAGGTTACCAATAAACGAGCCACAAGCACGATCCTTACTCCAAGCCTCTAGTGATAACCTAGTCACAACCACAAACAATGATCCAATGAGTTCAAGTTCTAAAACTAATCCCGGAACCAAGACCTAGCCTCCGAGACATCAAATCCCACCAATCCGGGTAGTAGGAATGATCCCGAGGCCTAAGGTTTGAGTTCCCATGACTAAAAGCCCACTTTGGTCATTTTTCCTCTTTTGAGCCGCAGCCCCACTCAAGTCAGGCCCAAAAATCCTCTCTGACAGCAATTAGAGCCTCAACTCTACCCAATAGAGCCGCAGCTCAAATAGCCCATCAGCACCAAACCACCAGCTTCTTCAAGCTTGAGACGCAGCGCCCAAGAACAGAGCCGAGGTTCAACCTCGAACCCAGCCACAAAGCCTCCATTTATTAATCTAAAAACCTTTCAAAAACATATCCAAACATCTTCAAACTCAAAAATCAAAGTTCCCAAACATCCCCATGATCCAAAACCAACAAAACCCAAGTCTCAAATCACCCAAAAACACATCAAAACACAAAATCCAATTCAAGCTTAAAAACTTAGAACTGAAAACTTGAATTACCTCCGATTGAGTTGTTTCCAACTAAATCCTCCGGCTTATAAGCTTCTAATCTTTCCTAGAATCGCTATGCCTCGATCCTCGCTTGAATCCGAGTCCTAGAACTCAAGTTACCTTCGAAAATGCGATTGGGGAACGAAAATGGAACTTTGAGGGAGAGAGAACGTACAAAACGTTCTTTTATTATTTTAAAAGGTTACTTCAAGCTTAAGTAGCCTCAACCAAATCCTAACGCTCGGGGTCCCGAAAACACTCCCGGGGGCAAAATAGTCAAAACGTCCAGAATCTCCCCCTGATCTTACTAATTCCCAATTTATCACCAAATATTTATTCCCATTACCCAATATCCCGGTAATGCTCTAAATAACCCTTGACTTACTCCAAGTCAAGCTTAAATCCCGTTGTGACTTTCCCACTAGCTTACCTCCTAGGATCGTCTTGTGCTGAGTAACCCCAGCATAACCAAATAATAATAAAGCACCACACACACACATATTACATTTATGCAAATATGCCTGAAATGGCCAAAATACGAAAATCTCCCAATTACTCAGAAATGGGTTCACATGCATATTTAATACACCTAAACATGCATATTATCATTTAATCACATAATAAATCAATTATGGCCCTCCCGGCCTCCTAATCAAGGTCCTAAACCTTATTAGGAAATTTGGGGCATTACAATTGGTAAGTCAAAATAGCTTTTAATTTATTGAATTTTAAAAAGATGATGATAATGATGATCATGAATTTAAATTTTGAAATATGGTTGTGATCTTTTCCTTAAAAAAATAATATCATATTTTATGGGAAGGATTGATGTTAATTAAATAAATAAAGAAAAGAAGATACAATACCCCTGAAAAGAGAATACTGCTACACGTATGACACAGTCTAGGGACTGTGCCATGCGTGTAAGACAGTACAGATAATGTATATTTGTTGTTTTTATTTTATTTATTTAATTAATTAATAATTTAAAAATAGATATTTTCAAATTTGGTAAGTTAGATATTTACCTAAATCAACTCCTATCATCATTATGATATTATTATTATATTACTATTATTATTATGAATAATAAGGTAATACATAATCTCTCTCTATATATATTATAGAATAACAAGAAGAAAATAAGCCAGTGATAATTCAGAAATAGTTTTAGAATTTGTTAGACAAGAAATTGTCATCATCTTCTTCTTTTATTCTAACCATTCTCAAGTCATAATCCAAGTTCTCATGTGTTGAGATATACTTGTGATTTCTAAATCATAAACCTATGTTCTCTATGTGCCCACACACATCTTGAGGTGTCGAGAAAACTCCGGAAGATCGTGGTTCAAGTACTCAAAGTGTTAGATAGGAAGATCGATATATATATATATATACAAAAAGACTCAAGGACACTTGCTATGCTTCATGAGGTAAATATTTCTGGTCTTGAATATTTGTGTATATGTGCATATGATATATATATAAGTATGTGTATATTTATATATATGTTGCAGGATTAATAATATTGTATATTAATGTTTCTATTTGGATGTTTTCTTGAACATATAAATTGTTTATATGAGAGATGATTATTTTTTTGGTGTTTATACACTAGGTCCACCATGCCAATTTTGATATGCACTCTGATTGTTTTTCAAACAATAACTATTTTGTATCTGGTTTAGGGTATAAACTCTTTCAGGATCCCATTTATCGAACTCAAACTCTTTTAATGGACTGGTTACCTTTTGACCAAAAATTTTAGTACCTAAACCATGTGTTAGTTTTAATTACACGATTTAAGTCCAAATGACTTGTTTAGCGAGTTGATCATTAATTTTAATACAGTGTAATGGTCCTTGATTAGGAGGGTGTTACAATACCACTAATGTTTTATTATAATTAACAAGAGTTAATAGTGATTGTATTAATTATGTATGTTAGATCTTGTGATATATAAATATTGTTGTATGTCATCTAATTTCACCAATATTTATATATACTTAGTATTTATTATTAATTATGGACATTATATATAGCTTGATTAAACCCTAAGTGTTAAAATATTCGAAATGTTAAGTAGTATTGATAGTTAGCATTGTTTGTTGATAGTGTCTGTATCATTGAGGATCAATATAATTGTCGAAAGTATTAGTATGTTAATCATTATTTTGTTGTTTGGAAACAATAAATTTTTTAATTATTGTGTCCGGATAATTGTAAATATTTCTAAAAATTTAAGTGAAAAAAATAAAAAATAAAAAATAAAATACTTTTCCCAGCGCAATGTTCAAACGCGCTGCCAAAAATTGAGTGGGGAAATTCCTGCCTTGTCCCAATTCAAAACCCACATGGGAAAGACCTTTGTTGGCGTGTTAGGTGAAATACGCATGCAAAAGTACATGTGATAAATGTGGTAGGTGGGTTGACTTTTTCTGGCGCCTTTCGTTGCGTCGGCAAAAGTTACTATTAATAAAACAATGTCGTTTCAAATTAGGGCATCATGGGAGACTTTTACCGGCACATGCTTAACTTTTGCCAGTGTAACGAAACGTGCCGGCAAAATCAGTCAGATATACTAGCGCCACACGACCTTTCTTCCCCATTTTTTTCACTTTGTTCTTCTCATTCTCTCTCTCTCTGATTCTCTCTCCTCGTTCCTAAGCCACCCCAAGCACCCTGAGCCACCCCGACCTCAGTGTCCATTTCACCTCCACACGATAATTATATTTTTTGTTATTTAGTTTAATAGTTTTTTAAAATTTTGGTTAACTTTTTTAGTTTTGTATTTTTTAGTTGGAGCCACTTCCTCCTCCTCCCCAAGCACCAAAGCCGCTGTCGCCTCCTCCTCCCCGAGCCTCCCATTGTAATATTTTTTTTATTTTTTTGTTTTTAATTTATATTTAATAATATATTGTGTATAATATTTATTAAACAAATTATTTTTGTACTATTTATAAAAAAAACAGATTTTAAGTTATATGTAAAATTGATTATTGTGATTTAAAAAAACAGAATTTAAATTTAATGTTTTAATTTTGTTATGAATTTTTCAATGTTTAAAATGTGTATATTTTGGGATTAATATGTTGTTGGTGTTGTATTAGCTGTTTAAAATATGTTGTTTGGATGATTTAATTTTTTTTTTGTAGCTTAATTTTATGCGGCCAAAATTTTTATAATTAAAGTTTATTTTATTAGTATCAAAAACATTGTTTCTTAATTATTAAGAGAAAAATTGGTAATTAAAAAAAAAATTATAAGCATGAATCACATTTGGTAATATGTAATATGGTAGAAAAATATTAAATAAATAGCAATTAAAACTAAATTTAATAAAATTTCTCCTTAATAATAAAATATAAATAAATAAATAAAATGGAATTAAAATTTAAAGTTAACAAAATTTCCTTAATCGAAAAAATAATTAATTTAAACATTAATAAATTATAATCACTATTTAAATAAATAAATATGTAAGAGTTTAATTAGAATTAAAAATATTAAAATAAAAAAAATTAATGAAGTGAATAAAAATAAGTAATAGTTCAATTATAATTATAAAGTGAAATTAATAAATAATTAAATAAATTTAAAATTATATTAGAATTAATTACCAATTAATAAATTTAAGCAACAAATAATTGAACTATATGAAAGAAAATATTTAAATTAATTAATAATTAACTTAATAATTAATTACAATATTAATTTTAATATAAAATTACTAATTCACTCATAAGACAGAAAATATTGCGTAAAACATAAAAAATATTTCTTGCATAAGAGATCATAATTAACTACATTTTCTTTGATAATTATAAATATTTATTTTTACCAAAGTTAGGATATTATTATCACATAGTGATAATGTTGACCACAGTTTTGGCCAATGGCGAGTAGACATAAAAACGATGATAAACATAATAGCCTTGAATAGAAAATAAATGACACAAACGATTTTATAGTGGTTCAGCCCTAATTTGTTGGTAATAGCCTAATCCACTTGGAGTTATGATATATGTTAACCTAAACTCAAGATCAGATGAACCTAAGCCAACTGAGTTTCTTAAGTATAATTCATAAAAATAGAGTTTTTTTCTGGAGAATACAAGATTTCTCTCTCTAAATTCTCTCAGAAAATGCCCCAAGAATTACCCAAGCAAAAGTTCCTAGAAGTTCCAAAGTCAAAAGTTCAAAAATCCCTCAAATGATGTCATGAGCTCTCTATTTATAGGCTCATGGATCGTACAAAAAAAGGTCTCTTGTTTTGACGGATTCTTTGGTTGTTTTAACCAATTCTAATTAATAAAGTAATAAAAAAATTCAAAAATACAACAATATGGCTATTACTTCGGGATATCTGAGAGATTCTCGTGGTAGTTCGGGCGATTCTGGTTGTAGCCGTTACTAAGATTCCGTAGAAAAGTTACTAGGCAGTTAACTCTTGAGATTCTTACATATCCGGTTGGCTACACTCCTTAATCTGACATAGTTGCTCGACTAGGTCTTCTTCCTGATGGAGTTGGTCAACTATGTCTCGTTCTTGACGTGACTGGTCGGGTATGTCTCCTTCTTGACGTAACCAGTTGGCTACATCACTTCCTTCACATAGCTGGTCGGCTATGTCACTTCCATGACATACATGGTCGAGTATGTCACCTCCCTGACATACCTAGTTGGGTATGTCTCTTTGCTTGGCATACCTAGTCGGGAATATCACTTCCTGACCAGGTAAATTCATACTTGTTTTTGCCCGACCAGATTAAACCATCCTCGCGGTCAATGTTCTTTCCAACCAGTGATGTGACGACTCTGTATGTCATTTTTTAACCTTTGCACTTCCCTTGGTTGACACATTTATTGACCATTAATGCGCCACTTGATATCCATGCATTGCCACCTGTCACTCCTGATTGCCACATCATCGAACTGAAATTTTGGGGATAACAACATGGTCAATGAGGCCTTAACCTTTTTCTCAATGTACCTCCGCGAGGTTGAGAATGTTGGGAATTGTGCCATAAAAACAATAGTAGTTAACAATAGTTTTAATGAAATAAATGAATTAATTGAATTATAGTATATATGTAGCTTAAAAACTTATTATTGTTAATAATATTCAGTAAATATCATAAAATTCTCAAGTTCATCTATGTCGTCTCAATCTCATATTGGTATGAGAGGATCGAGATTGAGATAATGAACTTAAATAGTTCACAATAAAATAAAGTTATGAAATCTTTAGATTAATTACTGCTAGTACGGTCCATTAGTATTATGAATACATGTGACCTAGATCCAAGTTACTAGTGTAGTAGGACACTTTAGTGGAGGTACTTTGCATGCTGAGAGTATGTAGAACTGGACCAGATGTGATTTAATAATACTTGTTTAAATACTTTTTTTAGTATTATAAAACACATCAACTGATGATCATATACAAACTGATCTTAATCCTAAAGTTACTATGAACTCCTATATATGTCATTTGATCCTTTGATTCATGTGCTATAGTTTTTCAGAATGATCAGGCTAAGAACTATTATTTTTGGGACTCAATGATGTATATGGCTGGGGACATAGCTTAACATATATGGAATCTATACCTTCTTATAGATTGAATGATGATTTTCTATTGGGTTGGCTTTTGGAACTGAAAAGGTTATTGACATCAAAATCATAATCAGATTATGAATTAACATTCACAAGTTAAGTCGATGGTACACTAGGAATCAAGATAAAATTAAAAGGGTCAAACGATAATTTTAATCCCACTATCATCTTTTTCACAAAAGAAAAACATTTTCTCTCTAGCCTATAATCAAGTGTCTCATGTGTTGAGAATACTTTTGATTCACAAGATGTGCCCACCCACATCTTGAGGTGTAGAGAAAGTCTTGGAAGATCTAGGTGCAAGTACTCTAGCGAGGATAGGAAGATCGAAATATATACGAAAAGATTCAATGATTCTTGATAGGCTACAAGAAGTAAATCATTTCATATTATTTTTACATATACGCATTATATATTGATTAACATATTCCATATTAAAGGATCCTTATATAAAGTTATTTAAATGAAATTTTTTGTTGTATACAACACTACCATTATCGCAATTTTCGCTGCGCACTAGGAACTAATCCTAACATTTGGTAACTAAGCCATCTTTAATCCTTGCATATGTTACTTACTGTGTGGGTATCATATGCATTTTTTATATTATGTGTAATATATGAATGGATGGATGTTTATGTATGAATCATTTTTCTTCTTAAGGGTTGGTTTTCATGGTGTTTTTGGGTTAGGAAAAGTTCTTAATTTTTCCTAGATATAAAAAAATTGTAAGTCATTTTGGGGCATAGGAATTTTGTAATTTTTTTTAAATTCTGGATCAAATTCTGTAATGGCCCGAGCCCGAGCACAAACCCCGAGGCCTGAGCCGCTTCCCCAGCAAATTGCATGCGTCCCTACGCACCTCGCGCCCAGCGCGCCAGTGCACCCCACGATCTCGCGCCTAGCACGCCTGCGCACCCCATGGCCCCGCACCCTGCACACCTACTGTAACGCCCTGGATAGCCAAGACCGTTACACTATGTGTTTATAAAAGTGCTAGACATGCTAATCAAGTCATTTAATTAAGAATGTGTTACTGAAACTATAATGGAACTAGGGTTAAAAGATTTTGGTCTTAAAAGTCGCATCTCTTATAAATAAACATTTCCTATTTGCACGGGATCCCAAAAAATAATAGGATTAAAACCATTTACAAAAGATTCAAAAATTAATTACAGTGTTAGACATACTAAGGCAAAATAGACAGTTAAGCAGTCCCTGTCCTGATCCACTCCTCAGCCATGGCGACCGAACAGCTGTCTATGTACATTCTGCCCCGCAGCCCTCCACCTCAGGGTTGGTCCAACTTGCCTTTGCCTTTACCTGCACCACGTAGCACCCGTGAGCCAAGGCCCAGCAAGAAAACACAATAACAGAGCATAAGCAATCAATAGACAATCCAATATCTCATATCACATAGGCATGTTCTCAATCATATAAGTGTTCATGATAATCAAGTATTCAGCATACTAAACATATTAACTCATACCAACCACCAATTTACAAATGATAACTAGGGTTAGCGCCCTTAGGCCGCACCCTCTGTTTATCACACTGACTCTGGCCCGCTTAAACCGAGCTCAGTGAATATAAAGCTGTCCTCGGCTACCAGTGGCCAAGCCGCGCCCTGTGCACAAATATTGTGTACGGCACCCTTAGGCCATTTATCACATGTCCCATGGCATAATACCATCATTGACATAATATAGATATCAGGAGCACTTAGTCCCATCACAAACATATAACCGGGTGCAGTTTTCTTACCTTTAGATTTACTAGTTTTGTTCACTTGATCCTTGAGCACGATCCCTCTTGAACCCTAGCACGCACCTAGTAACAACCACAGGTCAGAACCATCACCAAACCTCAAGTCCAAAACCTAACCTCAGGACCAATCTCGAGCCCTCGGGAAGCTCTAATTCCACCAAACGGGGTGGTGGAATCGAACCCCGAACCCCCGGGCAAAAACCCTTGAAAATAACTCAAAAACCTCCTTAGCTTACTCCTCCTCAAACCCCTGGCTTGAATTCCCTAGATTTCCCACCAAATTCAGCTTAGACACCATAGTTCAATACCAAAACCAAAAACTGAAGAAACTCAAAGTCTTACCTCAACTAAATGGCTTGTTCTTGCTAAACCCTTGTCAATTCTTCAAGCTTAACTCAGAAACCTTATTTCTCAGCTTGACCTAACTCTCCTCTGAACTTTGCTCCAAGAAACCTCAAGAAAAATGGTGGAGAAGAGCCTAAACTGACCTTGGAATATGACCTGCTCCTCTTTCCCTTTTTTTTCCCTTCTTTCTTTCCTCAGACTTCTACTTCATTCTACAAACTCCACTAAGCATAAAGCCTCAGTTATGCCTATCTTAAAATGCCAAATGACCACAATACCCTCCCCTTTAATTCTAAACCCTTTAATCCACTTAGGGGCATTTTGGTCATTTCACCCAATTCCCGCTAATTCCTCGAGTGACTCTATTATTTTCCGCTTACTTCCTGATACCTAATTAATCACCAATTATATTCCTCAATATCAAAATAGACCCCAATATACTCTCTAAATTTCCATTTATACCCCCAGGCTCGCCCCTAGCCGGCTATAAATCTCCACCGTGACTTTTTCGCTAACGTGCTCACTAGGATCGTCTTGATTCACATATCACAAATATATCCACATAATAATGTGGTCTCAACAATTTATCATATATATGCACATTTATGCCCTCAACAGGCCAAAATTACAATTATACCCTTCTAACCTAATCAGGGCCTACATGCATACCAATACACATAGTCACGCATCTCAGATATTCAAATACTCATATAGCATGCTTTTAAATCATTAAATCATAAATATTCCAATTATGCACTCCCGGTACGCTAATCAAGGCACTTAAGCCTCATTAATAAATTTGGGTCGTTACACCTGCACCCCTGCGGCCCAACGTACTTGCCACCTGCGCCCTTTCCAGCCACCCACGGCCTGCTGCAGTCGCTCACCATTGACACACCCATTATGATTTGTGTCATGCAAACCCTAATGGATGTTTAATTATCTATTTGGACCTGTTTAAACCAACGACTAGGGCATCTTTACCAAACAAACTGTAGTTCATAAGTCAAAAGAGAAAAAACATGAGTTTTTTTAGTTTTCACTTATGGAGTTGAGATCTTGTCCCAAGAATAATTTGTGATTAGTCTGACATACCCTAAGGCAGTCCATTAATTTTCAAATTAATCTATCATGGACTAGTAACTATTTTATGTGTTTTATTTTATGTGTTGCATTCATCATCATATTCACTATTCCAAATATAAACTGATATTTATTATATGCATTAATTCATTATATTTTATTTATTTAATTTTCAGCAATATGTCCAATCCAAACCCTATAACTGCTTTACTTTCTAATGAAAAATTGACTGGTGATAACTAGATAACATGGAAATCAAACATGAACATTGTTTTGATATGTGAAAACCACATGTTTGTCCTTAATGATGAATGTTTTGAGGTTCCTGCTCTCAATGCTGCCAAAACTGCTAGAGAGAAGTATGACAATTGGATCTTATCTAACAATAAGGCCAAATGTTATTTGCTTGCTAGTATGAGCGATGTGCTCAGAAAGAATTTTGAAACTGTTGCAACAACCTATGAGATTTGGGAATCTCTACAAGACATGTTTTGCCAGCAATCTGATAAGTGCAGACATGATGCTACTAGAAGCTTCGTGAATATGAAAATGAAGAAAAATGTTTCTTTCAGAGAACATGTCCTAGACATCATCAACATATTGCATGATGCAGAAATTCATGGTGTGACCATTAATGAGAGAACTCAAGTAAGGGTGATACTTGAATCTCTCACACCAGCTTTTGCGGTATTAACTACCAACTATGTTATGAACAAGTTAGAGTACAACATGACCCAACTGCTGAATGAGTTGCAAACTTTTGAATCTCTAAACAAAAGTTCCACTAATGTTGAGGAGGCAAATGTTGCTGAATCCAAGCCTTCCTCTTCAAATGGTAATTCGAAGAAGAGGAAGGGTGGCCAAGGACAGGACAAGAAAAATGACAAACAACCAGAGAAGACCAACAAGTCTTCCAAGAAGAATAATATTCAAAGAACTCCAAAAAGAAGGCACTGAAAGGAGCATATTTCGTTGTGGAGTTGGCGGTCTTTGGAAAAGGAATTATCCTAAGTACTTGGCTTAACTGAAAGACAAAAAGAATGGTAAAGTTGATTTGCATGTTTTAGAATCTTGTTTAGTGGAATGTGATTTTTCATCTTGGCAGCTGCAGTTGAAAAAGCTTGCCTAGTTTTTTATAATAATAAATTTATTGTGTTGGATAATATTTTTTTTATTCCTGGATTTACTAGAAATTTCATTTCCTTATCAAATTTACATGAACACGGTTTTAGTATATCTTTTAATAATAATTCGATTGTTATTTCAAAATGTGGTTTTGACATTTATTCTGCAAAGTCTGAAGGTGGATTTTACAAGTTAGAGTCCAATGTCGAGCATGTTTATAATTTTGAATTATTTAAAACTGCAAATCTCAGATCTATTAAAGTGGCATTTTAGATTGGGACATATTGGTCTAGACAGAATTAATAGACTAACAAATGATGGTCATTTAAGAGAAATATCTATTAGTTCTCTTCCAGTCTTTGAATCTTGCCTAGAAGGATAAATGACCAATAGACATTTCTTTTTTAATGGTTCAAGAGCCACAGAACCACTTCAACTTGTACATACGGAAGTTTGTGGTCCACTAAATGTCCAAGCTAGAGGAGGTTATGAATATTTCGTCATTTTCATTGACGATTATTCAAGATATGGTTACCTACACTTAAAGGAAATATGAAACCTATGATAAGTGTAGGGAATTCCAAGCAGATGCTGGAAAGTAATTAGGTAAATCACTAAAAGTACTTCGATCAGATCGAGGTGGAGAGTACTTAGATTATGAATTTGAGGACCCTTGGCGTGAGCATGGAATTCAATCCCAACTCACTACACCTGGAATGCCTCAACAAAATGGTGTTTCAGAAAGGTGGAACATGACCTTATTGGATATGGTTAGATCGATGATTAGTTTCCCATCATTGCCTTTGACATTCTGGGGTTATACAATAAAATATGCTCTATACATACTCAATGTTATTCCATCTAATTCTATTCAAAAAAACACCATTGGAATTATGGAATGGTACTAAACCTAGTTTACGTGGTTTTTGTATATGGGATTGTCCTGCACACGTGCTTAAAGGAAAGACTGGGTAGTTGGAATCACGAACTGAAGTGTGCATGTTTGTAGGATATTCCAAAGAAACAAAAGGTGATACATTCTATAGTCCTAAAGATAACAAAACGTTTGTATCTACAAATGTAACTTTTATAGAGCATGAGTATATAAATAACCACAAACCTCAAAGTAAAGTTGTACTTAAGGAATTGGTCTCAATAAACTTGACCAATCACCAGTAATGGCAAGAGAAAAACAACCAGAGGATATGTAACGTCCTACGTTTTCGGGTACCTTTAAACGACTCAGGTCGGGATTTTTCCCTCGGGTTAAGAATATTATTTTAAATAATATTATATTTTTGTTTGTAAGTATTCCATGAGTTATTGCTAGCCAAAATATGAAGTTTGTGATTTTAAAAGTCAAGATAAGACTTTCGGTCGTGGACCGACACAAAAACCCTGATCGGGTAAAAATCTCGGAAAATAAAACGAAAAATAATGGCAATTATATTTTGGGCATAAAATACATTCATAAAAGTTAAAGTTTGGTCAAAAATAATAAACCTAAAAGAAAATGGAAATTTTAAGGCATTTTGTGTTAAATGCCTAATTTTGCCGAAATGGGGAATTTTATTTCATGAATGGACCTTAGGTTAAATTTTATTATGTGATTAATTAAATTAAATGTGAGAGACATTTAATTTAATTAATTAAAGTTAAGTTTGGTGATTAAAACTTAATAAGAGTGAAAAAGGTGTCAAAAGCCAATTTGGACTTTTCTTCTTATGAAACATTTATTAACCTTTAAAAAAAAAAAAATGAGTGATCACATATATGGCAAAGGGTGGCCGGCCATGTGGTATTTTAGAGTGGTGTGAACCAAATTTTTTTAAAGATTAAATCCCATTTAATGAAGAAGTCAAGTGGGCAAGTGGGTAGAAAAGCACTCAAGTACTTTGTGATATTTTGAAGAGATTTGTGAGCAATTCCCACACTAAGAACCGACCACTCTCCCTCTCTCACTCACTCATCTGATTTTTGAAGACCTCTCAAAGTGTTCCCTCAATATTCAACCTCAAGAACACCAAGGAAAACTTGGAGGCTAAGTCTTGTTCTAGGAAGTATTTTTCCCTAAGGTAAAGCTTCACTAATCTAGGCTTTTGTAAAGTTTTAAGCTTAGGAAGGTCCAAACCTTAAGCAAGAACACCAAAGAGGTAAAAAGTTTACTTTTGATGATTTTGTTGTAGGGATTTTAGTTTTAAGCATTATTTTGTATATCTAATGCTTAAAGTTTCTTGTTGGTGATGTAATAAGGTTATGGTAGTTGTTTAATAATTTTTATGATGCATGTGTATTGATTTTTGAAAATGGGAACCAAAACCCCCAAGGGTTTTGTTGGATACCCTAAAACAAAACATGTTTTGAGCTGTGACTTCCAAGGGGTCAAGCAGCCACTGTATATTGTTTTTGTAAAATTAAATTGTACTGTGATGTTGTTGAGATTGAGTACATAAAATTGAGCTTTTGAAACACTAAAAAATGTTTAGAAATGAGTAAGTTATGCTATTTCAAAGTTTAGGTAAAAAACAGTTTTTTCGTATTCTTATTTTCGGAACCAAGTTTGGACAGCCACTGTATAGAACAAATGAACCCGGTTTTTTCTAAAATTTTGTGGACATATTTCTGGCATAACGTATTATTCCACTGTAAAATTTGGTAAGAAAATATTGAATGGTTTGAAAGTTATTAACTGTCAAAGTTTGGAAAAAAACAAGGACTTGAAAATAAGGTCATTTTTACATCATTGTTGGAAAATGATTTCACCAATAAAAAATGCTCATTTTGACCTAAGATTTTACAAAGACCTAAATGGCATAACAAAAATGAAATTGGAAAATTTTGGTAACAATTGGGTAAGTAAATTTCAAGTTATGAACTAACGAAGTATGTAGTTAAAAATGTGAAAAATAGGTTTTTCACACTTAGTGTAAAAAATGAGATTTTGGAACATAAGGTAAAAAGTAAAATTTTGTTTATTTCAAGATATAAAATGGTAAGTCTTGAAATCATATTTTCACTAAAATTACCCCTTTGAGTTTAAATGAATTATTTTTATTAAAGAGTTGTTATTCTTTCTAAAAATAAGAGATTTAATTTATTAATAGTTAATAAATTAAAAGAGGGTTTAAAACCCTATATTTTGATAAAATAATTAAATGAATTATTTTTCTAGTAAGTAAAATTGATTAATTGCTTTTGAAAAATTAATTATTCAAGATGAGAAATTTATAACGGTTTTCCTAATTAAGACAAATTAGGCAATTTTCATAAAACGGTTTTTAGATATTAAAACCTTAAGAAAAATAAAAGGAAAATTTAAAGAGTTTATTTTCTTTAAAAATAATTAAGGAATTTATTTGTATTTTTTGGATATAATGCCGGCAATAATCTTACATATTTTAACCGACTAGTCGAAAGTGCGGGTTAATAGCGATACCTTGAAAGAATAAGATTTTTAGCGGGTTGTGGGGAAATACCATTGTGATACCCGAGCCTAGGTATCGAGACCTTAGGATAGGTCTCCCCGAGACTTAGGGTTTAGTCTCGAATATTTTGTATGACTTTCCTTAATAGGTTTAAAACCAAATAAGGATTATAAATCCTTACAAATGACTTTTATTAAAATGACCAAACTGCCCAAAATAATAATAATGAATTATGAGTGCCATAATTAATCCGAGTATACTGTATGGATAACTACAGTATTGGCTAAGCGTAACTGGACTGAACGTTGGAGGGTGAAAACCTGCTGAGCGCTAAGGACTCCAAGTAAGTCAACTTATATTGTATGGCTGCAACATGAAATGATTATTATCTTGTATGTTAGTATAGGGATACATGCACATATATAGGCTGTCATAGAAAGTTGTTTAGAGACGTTAGTCTAGTGAGTGCTGATTTAGAAAATATGAACGGTAGAAGTCCGTCATATCCTAGACGGTTGATCCCCGTCACACTGCTTGATTTTATTTATGTCCGGTTCATTACCGCGACGAGTGGCCATGAGATGAGGATAAGTTGGTTAAACCTAGGGGCGCCAAGATAAATGGGACCTAGGGGCCCTCATGCTTACTTAATCAGTGGACGGTTAGAATCCGAGCAAGTGCTCTGATAAGTTATTCCCGGATAGCAGCCGTGAATATTGGCCATTCAGTGAGAGTGCCTAGAGATACTAGGGGTTGCCAAGATTGAGTGAGGCTGAACACCCTAGGGGCAACTGCTCACCAGCACCACTGATTAACATAGAAGTCTCCGTAAAACCGTGTAAATTGGATTACACTCTTGAATAAGTAGCGATGCCCTAGGTAACACAATAGTTACCCTTGATGAGAATATTTATTGGCTAGATCTTAGTGTGGAGACTCGGTTCTCTTTTACAGATTAGCATTTATGTTGGAGGGCGCGTTACGCATGAATTGTTGGAAATTGTCGAGCGTTGGTCTCGAATTATGTTGTGATATAATATATCTGCTTGCTCTGGGATTTTCTGAGTGTAGGGATATAATTGTTGATAAGATATAGTTGTGATATAATATATCTGCTTGCTCTGGGATTTTCTGAGTGCAGGGATATAATTGTTGATAAGATATAGTTGTGATATAATATATCTGCTTGTTCTGGGATTTTTCTGAGTGCAGGATTTTATCTAGTTATGAATTAATTTATCAATGGTTATCAGGCATGACCGTAAGTTTGCCAGGATGCTTTAGCGTTCTTGAAATTGATTGTGTAGGGTCCCGGATGGGTCCGGAACCCTAATTCTCTATATGCTTGTTTGAAAGTTGATCTTACTAAGCGTTTTCGCTTACCTAGTTGTTTCATGTTGTGGGTAAGTGCAAGGGCAAGGCAGAGCAGTGAGCGCTGGAGTCTTCCTTGCAAATGCACATGTGGACCGACCTTTTGGGAAGCCTTTTTATTTTTGGAAATGTTGTGTAATTTTCCTAAACTAGGCTCACTCTAATCTTTATAAAACATGTTTGTAACTAAATGTTAAGTATGGCCATACGACTTTTTAAAAAGTTTTTTTTTCTATGGGTTTTTGAGACATTTTGTTAAATGAAAACATTTATATTTCTGCATTATTGAGTCTTGAAAATCCGGGTCGTTACAGGATATTCCTAGTTCTAGTCAGAACAATAGAGAGATTCATCTTAATGGAAGGGTTGGTAAACAACCGGTACGCTATGAACATGAAGTTCAGATGCTTGTGTCTGACACAAACAAAGATGATCAATTGACTTATAGAAATGCAATGGAAGATTTTGACAAAGAAAAATGGCTAAATGCCATGGACCTTGAAATGGAATCGATGTATTCCAATTTTGTCTAGACTCTTGAAGATCCACCTGAGAATATTAAACCTATTGGTTGCAAATGGATATTCAAGAAAAAGAGAGGAGCAGATGGGAAAGTAGAGACTTTCAAAGAAAGGCTAGTAGCAAAGGGCTATACACAGAAAGAAGGAGTTGGTTATGAAGAAAATTTTTCACCTGTGGCCATGCTCAAATCTATCTGCATACTCTTATCCATAGCTGCATGGATGGATTATGAGATTTGGCGAATGGACGTTAAAATAACTTTTCTGAATGGCTATCTTGACGAAACCATTTACATGTCTCAACTAGAAGGGTTCGAAGTTAAAGGTCATGAACAAAAGGTTTGCAAGCATCTTAAGTCTATTTATGGACTTAAACAAGCTTTGAAATCATAGAATCTTAGATTTGATGAAGCAATCAAAATGTTTAGTTTTGAAAAAAATGTTGATGAACCTTGTGTTTACAAACAAATCAAAGATAAGATTTTGGTATTCCTCGTTCTTTACGTTGATGATATTCTACTCATTTAGAATGACATAGAAACATTATCAAAAGTAAAGAAATGGTTAGCTGAGCAATTCCAAATTAATGATTTGGGAGAAGCCAAATATGTTTTGGGATTCAGATCTGTAGAGATCGAAAGAACAAAATTTTGGCACTGCCTCAAGCAACTTATATTGATAAAGTGCTAGAACGCTTTGGCATGCAACACTCCAAGAAAGGCACTATGCCTACCCAGTCAGGAGTTAAATTCTCTAAAGAACAATGTCCACAAACACCTCAATAAGAAGAGGACATGAGACAGTATCCCTATGCCTCTGCAGTAGGCAGTCTAATGTATACAATGTTATGCACCAGACCTGACATCTGTTATGCAGTAGGGATAGTCAGCCGTTATCAATCCAATCCTGGATTGAGTCATTGGATAGTAGTAAAGAATATTCTCAAGTATCTTAGACATACTAGAGATTACATGCTTGTGTATTCAGATGGAGACCTGAACCCCACTAGATATACTGATTCTGATTTTCAATCAGACAAAGATAGTTGAAAGTCGACATCTGGATCAATTTTCACACTTGGAGGAGCTTCTGTAGTATGGAGAAGTATTAAACATTCCATTATTGCAGACTCCACCATGGAAGCCGAATACTAGCAGCTTGTGAAGCAGCTAAAGAGGCAATGTGGCTCAAGAAGTTCTATGTTGATTTGGAAGTTGTTCCAGGCATGGATAAGCCACTTGTTGTGTACTGTGATAACAGTGGGGCAGTAGCGAATTCAAAGGAACCCAGAAATCACAAGAGGGGAAAGCACATCGAGAGGAAATATCACTTGATCTGAGAGATAGTCAACCGATGAGATGTTGTTGTCTTGAAGATTGCCTCTGAAGATAATCTTCTAGATCCATTCACAAAGACTTTATCTATTAAATTCTTTCAGGGTCATGTAAGAAGCATGGGGTTAAGGGAAATGCCCCATTTGCTTTAGGGCAAGTGGGAGATTGTTGGGAATTGTACCATTAAAGCAATTGTAGTTGACAATAGTTTTAATGAAATAAATGAATGAATTGAATTAATATATATATGTAGCTTATGTACTATATTATTGTTAATAATATTCAGTAAATATCATAAAATTCTCAAGTTCATCTATGTGGTCTCAATCTCATATTGGTATGAGAGGATCGAGATTGAGATAATGAACTTAAATAGTTCGCAGTAAAATAAAGTAATGGAATCTTTAGATTAATTACTGCTAGTACGGTCCACTAATATTATGAATACATGTGACCTAGATCTGGGTTACTAGTGTAGCAGGACACTTTAGTGGAGGTACTTTGCATGCTGAGAGTATGTAGAACTGGACTAGATGTGATTTAATAATACTTGTTTAAATACCGTTTCGTAGTATTATAAAACACATCAACTGATGATCATATACAAGCTGATCTTAATGTTGAAGTTACTATGAACTCCTGTATATGTCATTTAATCCTTCGATTCATGCGTTACGGTTTGTCAGAATGATCAGGCTAAGAACTATTGTTTTGGGGACTCAATGATGTATATGGCTGGGGACATAGCTTAACAGATGTAGAATCTATACCTTCTTATAGATTGAATGATGATTCCCTGTTGGGCTAACTTTTGAAACTGAAAAGGTTATTGATGTCAAATTCATAATTAGATTATGAATTAACCTTCATTAGTTAAGTCGATGGTACACTAGGAACTAAGATATAATTAAAGGGTAAAACAGTAATTTTATTCCCACTTAATTATGAATCATCAATATAGAATTAATTTGTATGTAATGATTATATCAATGGACACTTTATGGTTACAATAAAGTACTCAGTAAATATATGTCTTTAATTATCAAGATTTCAGTCTCATATTTATAGTGGAATAATCATGAGATTAATAAATATGATTATTGAATCAAATAGTTTTGGTTAATAATCCTTTATTTATTGGAGTATGGAATTATTGGTCTATAGGTCTTCGGGCATGGCTCTATCAACACTAATTAAGGTAAGAGTTGATACAAGGGTCAAACTGTGAATGGGCTATTTGAGAGAATATCTATTCTTCGGGATAAATGTGCAATTATGTGATAATTGAAGTTGCACAATTTACTATTGCATTTGTGCAATTTTCGAAATTGTGTAGGAATGGAAGAAATTGATTTTAATCAATTATTTTATTTATGTGTGAATAGATAAATATGGATAGTCAAAATTAGTTTTGATTATTATATTTATTTAATTAATAATAAGACGATAATGGAAATTTAAATTTTGAAATTTGAAATTTAAGTTGTTATCTTTTCCTTAAAAATAGGATACCTTATTTGAACTTCTAATTATTAATTTATTAAAATAAAAACACATGAAAAATAAAATCTAATTTTTCAGGGACAGTGCCATACGCATAGGACTTAGACTGCTCTATGCATGTAGCACTACTAATGTGATTTGTTATTGAATTTTTATTTTATTTTTAATTAATTAATAAAACATTTTAAAAGGAGTTTTAAAATGGAATGTAAGACTTTGTATTTTATCATTATTATTATTATTAAAGATTATTATTTTTTATTTATTATTATTGTGATAATAATGTCTATATATTCTATATGATAGAAAATAGAAAAGAAAAAATGAGGTTTTTTTACAAAGAAGGAAAAACTATCATCTTGTTCACAAAAGAAAAACCCTCTCTATAGTCTATAATCAAGAGTCTCATGTGTTGATAATACTTTTGATTCACAAAATTGATCATTGTTCTCTATGTGTCCACCCACATCTTGAGGTGTGTAGAGAACGTCTTGGAAGATCTAGGTGTGAGTACTCTAGCGAGGATAGGAAGATCGAAATATATACGAAAAGATTCAAAGATTCTTGATAGGCTACAAGAGGTAAATCATTTCGTATTATTTTTACATATACATATTATATATTTATTAACATATTGCATATTAAAGGATCCTTATATAAAGTTGTTTATATGAAATTTTTTGTTGTATACAATACTACCATTACTGCAATTTCCGTTGCGCACTAGGATTTGTTCCTAACAATTGGTACCTGAGCCATCTTTAATCCATGCATATGTTAATTACTGTAAGGGTATCATATGCATTTTTTATATTATGTGTAATATATGAATGGATGGATGTTTATGTATGAATCGTTTATGTTCTTAAGGGTTGGTGTTCATGGTGTTTTTGGGTTAGGAAAAGTTCTTAATTTTTTCTAGATATACAAAAATTGTAAGTCATTTTCGGGCATAGGAATTTTATAATTTTTTTTTAAATTCCAGATAAAATTCTTTAATGGCCCGAGCCCCGAGCCCCGAGCACAAACCCCGAGGCCCAAGTCGCTTCCCCAGTAGCCTACATGCGTCCCTGTGCACCCCGCGCTCAGCCCGCCTGTGCGCCCAACATGCCTGTGCACCTCGCGGTCCCGCACCTAGCACGCCTGTGCACCCCGTGGCCCCGCACCCTGCGCGCCTGCACCCGTGCGGCCTAGCGCCCCAGCGCACCTGCCAGTCGTGCCCTTGCCAGCCACCCATGCCCTGCTGCCATCGCTCACCATTGACACACCCATTAGGGTTTGTGTCATACAAACCCTAATGGATGTGTAATTATCCACTTGGACCTGTTTAAACCCAATATAATTAAAAGTGTTTTAATTATAATTTTTTAGTTAATTATGATGAGTCCAAATTCCAATTGGGCCTTAATAACTTGTTGGGTATTAAAACCCAAAGTTTGATTACTTGAAAGTTGTTTAAAATAATTAAAAGGTTATTTAATTCATAATGGATAATTAAAATGGCAATGGCCCAAAGACTAAAAGAGAAGGTCCAAGATCAAAGGAGTTGCTCTTTTTAGGCCTTAGTGTAATTATTTTTGTGTATTTTTTGCAAGTGTTGTAATTTTCTAGAAATATCCAAAGCACCCAACCCGGATTTATTTATTTATTTGCATGAACATGATTAAATTATTTAATACTTTATCATGCATAATAAAATGCCACACATATTACCCACATAGTACATATTAAGCATGCAATTTTTTAGAACACATGCTTAGGATTGATTATATGTTTTTATTTGATAACTCATATAATTAACTTAGTCTTAATTAGTTAAGATGGTAAAAAGAATTTAAAGTTGTTTATTTTCTTATTTAATAAAATTGTTTTATTAAATAAAATGGTATTCTATTTAAAAAGACAAAATAAAATCTAGGGCACGATTATTTGTTTTGCATAATTGGATTAGTATTTATTAGAATATCATTTGGTAAAATTAATTAATTAGTTTTACAACCAAATTGAAAAATATTGATTTTGAGAAAAACACAATTTTAAAATAGTGAGTGGGAGAGGGAATTATGACAATAAATCTCATGGTCTCCATTATTGGTTGAACACCGAGAGGCATAGGAAGGGCCTCGTGTCGCCTCCGTTTGCAGCCTCCCTAAGGAAAGGCTTCTGAATATGTTTATTTTATCTCAAGGTTAACTTCTCATAAGAGAATAATATTAGTGATGTATTTCAAGTTTGACTGAATCTAAGGCACACTTTTGAGTTAAGTCATTGATAGAAAAATAATGGGTTACACTCTGAAGATGTATCTAGGCTTTTGATCACGACTAGTGCATCTTGACCAAACTAACGGTAATTCATAAGACAAAAGAGAAAAAAAAATGAGTTTTTTATGTTTTCACTTATGGAGTTGAGATCTTGTCTCAAGATTAATTTGTGATTAGTCTGACCTACCCTAGGCTGTCCATCAATTTTCAAATTAATCTATCGTGGAATAGTAATTTTTTGTGTGTTATTTTATGTGTTGCATTCATGCTTCATATTTACTATTCCAATTATAAACTGATATTTATTATATGCATTAATTCATTATATTTTATTTATTTATTTGTCAACAATATGTCCAATCCAAAACCCTATAATTGCTTTACTTGCTATGAAAAATTGACTCGTGATAACTACATGAAATGGTAATCAAACATGAACATTGTTTTGATATGTGAAAACCACATGTTTGTCCTTAATGCGAAATGTCGTGAGGTTCCTGCTCTCACTGCTGCTAAAACTGCTAGAGAGAAGTATGACAATTAGATCTTATCTAACAATAAGGCCAAATGTTATATGCTTGCTCGTATGAGCGATGTGCTTAGAAAGAAGTTTGAAACTGTTGAAACGACCTATGAGATTTGGGAATCTCTACAAGGCATGTTTGGCCAGCAATCTAATAACTGCAGACTTGATGCTTCTAGAAGCTTCATGAATATGAAAATGAAGAAAAATATTTCTTTCAGAGAACATGTCCTATACATGATCAACATATTGCACGATGTAGAAATCCATGGTGCAACCATTGATGAGAGAACTCAAGTAAGTGTGATACTTGAATCTCTCACACCAGCTTTTGCGGCATTCACTACCAACTATGTTATGAACAAGTTGGAGTACAACATGACCCAACTGCTGAATGAGTTGTAAAATTTTGAATCTCTAAACAAAAGTTCCACTATAGTTGAGGAGGAAAATATTGTTGAATCCAAGCCTTCCTCTTCAAATGGTAATTCGAAGAAGAGGAAGAGTGGCCAAGGAAAGGACAAGAAAAAGGACAAACAACCAGAGAAGACCAACAAGTCTTCCAAGAAGAATAATTCTGCAAAGAACTCCAAAAAGAAGGCACTGAATGGAGCATTCTTTCATTGTGGAGTTGACGATTATTGGAAAAGGAATTGTCCTAAGTACTTGGCTGAACTAAAAGACAAAAACAAGGGTAAATTTAATTTGCTTGTTTTAGAATCTTGTTTAGTGGAAGGTGATTTTTCATCTTGGATAGTTTATTCCAGAGCCACTAATCATGTTTGTTTTTCTTCGCAGAGTCTTAGTACTTCGAGGAAGCTGTCTCATGGAGAGGTGACCTTGAGAGTTGGAAGTGGACAGGAGATCTCAGCAGCTGAAGTTGAAAAAGCTCGCCTAGTTTTTTATAATAATAAATTTATTGTGTTGGACAATGTTTATTTTATTCCTGGATTTACTAGAAATTTGATTTCCTTATCAAAATTGCGTGAACAAGGTTTTAATATTTCTTTTAATAATAATTCGATTGTTATTTTGAAATATGGTTCTGACATTTGTTCTGTAAAGTCTGAAGGTGGACTTTACAAGTTAGAGTCCAATGTCGAGCATGTTTATAATTATGAATTATTTAAAACTGCAAATCACAAATCTATTAAAAGACAAAAGATAGATTTCGATAGTGAAACATATCTGTGGCATTTAAGATTGGGACATATTGGTCTAGACAGAATTAATAGACTAACAAATGATGTTCCTTTAAGAGAACTGTCTATTGGTTCTCTCCTAGTCTTTGAATCATGCCTAGAAGGAAAAATGACCAAGAGACCTTTCTCTGCTAAAGGTTCAAGAGCCACAGAATCACTTAACCTTGTACATACGGACGTTTGTGGTCCACTAAATGTCCAAGACATTTATGGTCCACTAAATGTCCAAGATAGAGGAGGTTATGAATATTTTGTCACCTTCATTGAAGATTATTCAAGATATGGTTACCTATACTTAATGCGAAGGAAATCTGAAACCTATGATAAGCTTAGGGAATTCCGAGCAGAAGCTGAAAAGCAATTAGGTAAATCACTAAAAGTACTTCGATCAGATCGAGGTGGGGAGTACTTAGATTATGAATTTGAGGACCATTTGCGTGAGCATAAAATTTAATCTCAACTCACTACACCTGGAACACCACAACAAAATAGTGTTTCAGAAATGCGGAACAGAACCTTATTGGTTACGATTAGATCGATGATTAGTTTCTCATCATTGCCTTTGACAGTCTAGGGTTATGCAATAAAATGTTCTCTATACATACTCATTTTAGTTCCATCTAATTATTAATTAATTAAAATAAAAACACATGAAAAATCAAATCTCATTTTCAGGGATAGTGCCACACGCATAGGGCTTGGATTGCTCTATGCATGTAGCATTACTAATATGATCAGTTATTGATTTTTTATTTTATTTTTAATTAATTAATAAAACATTTCAAAGGGGTTTTAAAATGGAATGTAAGATTTTATCTTTTATTATTATTAAAGATGATTATTTTTTATTTATTATTATTATTATTGTGATAATAATGTTTATATATTCTATATGATAGAAAATAGAAAAAAAAAAAAGAGGATTTTTTACAAAAAAGGAAAAACTATCATCTTTTTCACAAAAGAAAAACTCTTTCTCTCTAGCCTATAATCAAGAGTCTCATGTGTTGAGAATGCTTTTGATTCACAAAATTGATCATTGTTCTCTATGTGCCCACCCACATCTTGAGGTGTAGAGAATGTCTTGGAAGATCTTGGTGTGAGTACTCTAGCGAGGATAGGAAGATCGAACTATATACAAAAATATTCAAGGATTATTGATAGGCTACAAGAGATAAATCATTTTGTATTATTTTTACATATACATATTATATATTGATTAACATATTGCATATTGAAGGATCCTCATATAAAGTATTTGTATGAAAATTTTTGTTGTATACAATACTACCATTTCCGCAATTTTCGCTACGCGCTAAGAAATGTTCCTAACAGAGACTCGATTCAATCGACCTAAAAGGAAGGATGACCGCATTGAATCCCAACCAAATCGAGAATAATCTATCTTTAAGGTTGTTGGTCTTCTATTTGGTAAGAAATCAAGTATGCTCTTAAATCCACAATTAATGCAAAACGCTGAGTGGTATATCTTGAACAACTATACCGAAATTAAGGAGTACTTTTTCCAAACTTTTTCGATAAAT
Source organism: Humulus lupulus (assembly GCF_963169125.1). Classification (NCBI taxonomy): domain Eukaryota; kingdom Viridiplantae; phylum Streptophyta; class Magnoliopsida; order Rosales; family Cannabaceae; genus Humulus; species Humulus lupulus. The sequence goes on from NC_084793.1 coordinate 141,602,092, forward strand.
TTGTTTGGTTTATGTACTGGGGCATTATGAAATTATAATATTTCTATTTGTTTATAGTGAGCATATGGATGAGTTAAAGGGGGGGGGGGGGGGGGGGGGCTCGGATCTTGAAGTACGGCAAGAATTTGAGTTTCCTCAGTGGTTCAAAATCGAGTAAGTATATTACTCAATTCTTATTAGAAACCACATTAAATCTATTGTCAACTAACCTACAAAGCTAATCTTGATAGGTGAACAGTTTGCATGAGTCAACACCTATGGAAGTTAGTAATGAATTGTATGCTCTTGCAAACAAATCAAGCAGAATTGTGTTCTCTTATCCAGGAATGATAGTGAATAGCGTCAAATTTGTGGTCCATGGTCGTGATATGAAGCTTAAAATACAAAATAGCAGTGTAATGGTGCCAAGTGAGGAAAGTATGAATTACTATGGAGTATTGGAAGAATTAATTGAATCTACTTGATGGATTACAATGTTTTCCTATTCAAGTGTAGATGGTTCAATACAAGTAGAGTTAAGGTAGAATCCAATTTTACGAGCGTGTATGTGAAGGAACAATGTTATAAGGATGACCCTTTTGTTCTCGCTTCTCAAGCAAAATTGGTGTATTATCTTCGGGACGTGAAAATGGGGATTATTGGAGGCTCATCAATGAATACATTCCGAGGAATGTGTGGGATTTCTTAGATAGAGATGTCGATGATACACAAACCACAAATGATTTTCCCATATTACAAGAAGTTAATAATTCCTCATTTCAGTTCTAGGTCGAGCTTCCTATTTTTGATAGTCTTTAGTATGATCTGGTTAATGTCAATCCGACTGAAGTGTACAACATCGATGATTTAGTTGGCGAAAGTTCAAATGAATTTGTTGTTGATGATGAAGTTGAATTCGAAGAGGATATGTTGGCCGAGTATGAAGATGACGAGGATGGCGACAATGTACTAGTCGATAGTGATAGTGATAGTGGTGTCCGTAGTGATGTTGTAGTTAGTGATGATGAGGATGGTGATATGTAATTTGAATGAATATATGTAACTTTTTATTTAATTAAATCAATTACTCTATTTATTATCATTTCATTGCATCATTTTAGATAATATATATTCACAAAAATAATATTATAATAATTTAATAATGAATGAATATTTTAATATAGCATGGCTGAAACAAGTAATGACATTGGTGGTGGTTCCAAGAGAGGTCGGGGAGCATATTATGGTGCAAATATTGAGAAGGAGCTCGCCTCCAAAAAGATGAGCCACCTCAAAGTAGAGTTTGATGTACAAACTGGTCGTGGAAATCCAAATCTCAAATAAAAATATGAAAATATTGTTGATATATATGTTTAGAGATGTAAATTCCCTCATGAATGAAATTAACCACTCTTACCATATATGTCAACAATATCTGCATATTTTTTTTATTTAGATATGAATTTTTATGAACAATTTAACTTAGCCCATTTGCCCCTAAATACGAGAACAAAATTACTTACATGCATTTCCAATCACTGGTCTGCAGTTATTAATGATGGGATATTGGTAGATAGATAATAAAGTTATACTTTGAAACTATATAATCAATAACTTTTCTTTAGAAATGTTCATATTGTTTAGTTATTTTCTTTCTAAGTTAGATTTTCTTTTAATGCTATATTGGAATCTAATATATGTGTTTTTTATTGTGCAGACTCAGATGAGCGAGCGTCAAGCATCGCAGAGTACAACTGCTGCATCATCTGTTGTTTCCTGTGTCGGCGATAATGTTAACGGTGAGTTCCCGCCTGCTATGGACAATGTCACTGATGTCCTTGGGCTCCGCTCGCGCTATAAGAAAAGGTTTGGGGTGTTCCCTAGGCCAAAGGAAATTGGCAGGAAGAAGGCAAGACCGTTATCATCATATTCTCAAATGTTTGACCAAGTGCCACCTCAAATGGACACCATACTCAAGCATCAGCAACCTAAGAAGCGTTATTAGAAACTTGAGAGTCATCAGCGGCGTTAGGATCTCTTGCTTAATGCTTTGTTGAAGCAGATTGGCACTATGGCTCCTGGTTTTACTATGGACTAGCCAGAAGAGGATCCTAAAGATGACAATGATGATGGTGCAACTGATGGGGGCGGGGATGGTGAGGATAGCGGTACCCATTTGTAGACATTTTTTTCTTTATTTATAGTTTATATTATTAGAGACAATTTCTATTTTAATTTAGTGAACTACTTTAATATTTTTATGTTTAGTGGAGACAATTAACATTAATAATTCTAATTTAATTTTTATTTATTACAAATGAATTTTTATTTTATTTTTAATTAAATTAATTAATATAATAACTAAATGAATTCAAATTAATTAATTAATTTAATATAAATTAAAATTATTAAATAAAAAATATTTAAATATTTTTATAATTTATTTTAATTTTATAAAAAAATAAATAAATATTACTTTTTCCAGCGAAAAATTACGTCGGCAAAATGCTTCCTCGGTAAAAATAAACAAACATTTGTTGACGCAATCATAAACTTTTGTCCGCGCATTGTAACCTTGGCAAAGGAAAACTTTTGGCGACGCAATTTAGCGCCGGCAAAGGCTAGAACTTTTTTCAGTGCAAATTGTACCGCCAAAAGTGTTTTTCACAATTCCGTTTAAACTTTTTTTTCCTTGGTGTGGCTCTTTTATGCCGAAGTAGTTTGTTTTACGCTGGCAAAAGTCCTATTAACTACCGAATTTCACGGTTAGCCTTTACCGACACAAAAATGTATCAGCAAAACCCAGAGGGCTTTTTGTCAGTGCAAAAACGCGTCGGCAAAAGCCATCTTTTTTGTAGTGGTATAATTATTATATAAGAAATAGATGTATACCCTTTTTTTTTTTTTAAATGTATACTACTATATACTAGTGTAGAATGAAGGGAAATTTTGATAAGGGAAAATAAACCATGCATTGTTAATCTCATTCTTATTTCTTTAGCCAGATAGTAATTTCAAGTACCACTAAAAAATGGATGAGGTCTTCCACTGATTTCCTACCATACATGAGCCCATTTGAGCCAGCCCCTTAAACTATATTATTGGATAATGAGAATGAGAAGGTTCAAACTCTCAATTGACATAATATATATACATATATATGGAAGACTTCTCAATGGTTACTACCCATAGATAAGTACTAACAATTTTAATGATGTGGCAACGTAATGACTTGGTATAGGGAAAAGTTGAGAACTACCCATTTTTAGGAGTAGTTAACTAAAACTAGACACTAAATATATTTAGTTGAACTTTACCCATTATTATCACGAGATTTCCCAAATTATCCTTATTTGAGAACATAGTTATAATTGTTGTTGTAATGTGTACTATATGTGTCATATTATAGTTAAATTGGAAATGCATTCTAATTGTAGTGTGTCATATATATATATATGTGTGTGACAACTTATATTTATAGAAATGTATTCAATCTATGAAAAAATATTCTTTAAAATATAAAAATCAAGGCTTAAAATGTAAACCATAAATCTTAAAATGTAAACAATAATCATTTAAAATATAAACATCAAGACATAAAGTCTAAACCACGACCCTTTAAAAAGTTTAACTTTAAAACTTAAAATCTAAACCACAACTCTTCAAAATGTAAACCACAAAACTTATAAAATAAATCATCACTCTTTAAAATTTAAACCACAAGTCTTAAAATTTAAACCGTGACTTTTAAAAATTTAAACCATAAGGCTTAAAGTTAACCCACTAGACTTAAAATCTAAATCACGATCATATAAAATATAAATCATAATCTTTTAAAATCTAAGTCACGATTCTTTAAAATTTAAACTACTAGTCTTTAAAATTAAAACCACAAGGCTTAAAATGTAAACAACATCTCTTTAAAATTTAAACTACAAGGATTAAAATTTAAATAACAACTCTTTAAAATTTAAACCGCGATGTTTGAATTTAAACCACAACTCTTTAAAATTTAAATCACAATGCTTAAAAGTTAAACTACTTGGCTTAAAATCTAAACCACAACCATATAAAATATAAACCATAATCATTTAAAATCTAAATCACGGCTTTTTAAAATTTAAACCACTAGTCTTTAAAATTTAAACCACGACTCTTTAAAATTTAAAACACAAGGCTTAAAATTTTAAACTACAAGACTTAAAATTTAAACTACGACTCTTTAAAATTCTAAACCACGAGGCTTGAATTTAAACTACGACTCTTTAAGATTTAAATCACAAGGCTTAAAAGTTAAACAACTAGGCTTAAATTCAAAACCACAACCATATAAAATATGAACCATGATCATTTAAAATTTAAATAACGAATCTTTAAAATTTAAACTACTAGTCTTTAAAATTTAAACAACGACTCTTTAAAATTTAAACCACAAGGCTTAAAATTTAATCCACAAGACTTACAATTTAAACTACGACTTTTTAAAATTTAAACCGCTAGGCTTAAAATCTAAACCACGATTGTATAAAATATAAATCATGATTCTTTAAATTAAATCACAAGACTTAATTTTAATATTTTATTATATTGAAATTCATAGGTATTTTTTCTAAAAAAAATAGAAAAAAAATTATTTAATTTTAAAATTAGAATTCAATATATCTTGAATAATAAAAAGTGTTTATGTAACATATTCTTGGTTTAATAGTTTTTATTTTATTAAAAAGAAAAATTATCACATTTTAAAAAAAATTGTAGACAATGTTTTGGTTTATTTTTAATAAATTATGTTTATGTCATTCTTCTATAATATATGACATTGTTTATTTATTTAAAAATTATATGGTAGTTGAAAAAAATAATAAAAATAAATTAATACATTTTCTATATAAAACTAAGCAAATATGCATTTCACATTGTGTTTACCTAGTATATTATAAATGATATAACTTATAACTTTTGTTTCACTGGTGATTGTTGGAACAAATATTTGGATAAGCTTGGAGTGAGAAAATTAACAAAGGGTAGAATGAGAGTTTTTATTAAAAAAAGTGGGTATAAATTGAAATGTTTGAAAATTAGGGTAGTTGCGAAGGGGGCATTCAAAAACTGGGCATGAGATGTAATTTCCTCCTTGGTATAGCAAGTCACCAACAGGTAAATATTTTTTTCTACATTAATTTTGAATTTAGTATTTTTTTTTGATATAATTAATGTTGTTTCCAACCAATAAGAGACACTAGCTATATTTATAAATTGACATGCTTTTGAAAAATAAAAAGTTTACAATACTATATTTTCATAATAAATACACGTTTTTCATCAAGTAATCATTCTAAAATTTTGAAAAAATCAAAATTTACTTTTAGAAATATTAATTAACTACTATAAATATGAACAATTGATCTTAATCTAATGATTAATATTAGAGTAACTATTAGTAATAATCATTAAAATGCACCCATATATATAAGATTAAATTGAACTCAATCTGGCATCCAACCGTATCACCGCTATTATTTTGAAAGAAGTTAAATCCAAACTTATTGATCAAAAGGTCATACATATATAGGAACCACTTTGTATTATAACTTATATATGGTTGGTTAGCACCAACCGTTAATTGCACTAAACATATACGAGTTTTGTCCATGTCTCTAATTAATCTTAACAACTTGTCCCAAAACAGTACATTCAATTCAAGGACTAATATTTGTATACACTAGGCATATGCAACTTCCCTTTTCCATCTTGGAACAATAACCAGGCTAGCTAGTTTATAGCATTCATGTTTCCCTTTTTATATTTAATTTTTTCTAAGAATTAATGAAAACAAAATTAGTGTCCGAATAAATGTTCTTATTTTGTACTAGAAATGCTTAACACTGTGTGAAGAATATGTTAATAATATATCTACGATCATCAATATAGATTGGTATTATAATTAATTAAAAGTCCAAGATACAAAAGATTTTGGTAGAACCAATATTGTGTTGGACTATAACATGTACATATGTGTTATGTTCTCATAGGGTCTCTTCCTTTTTAGAGCATTAAAGAATTAACCATGTTTATGTACTATTTTGTTACATATCAAGGAAATGCTTGTCATTTGGTCGTGTAATATCTTTTTATTTTATTTATTGGGCAACCAAATCAAATCACTAGTGGACTTACAACTTTTATGTTTTAAAATTGTAATGTTACATGTAAGAAAAATTATAATGTTGAGGGATATATATTAACCTACCTTCACAACAACGACTTAAGGAACTCTCCAATAGGTATTATTGGAGTATAATGTCTCATATAAAACAAGTATAAGAATATTGAGTCATTAATAAAAACATGAGTAACTCTACTAATCACCAATTAATTAGATAGAACCTCATAATTCTTGTGAGGCAACTAACTATAGCATAAAATTATAAAAATCACTTTACTTGAATAATAAATTAAAAAAACAATCATAAATTTTAGATGGATAAAATTTGAATGATGAAAAACTAAGTAGCCAATCTCAGCTAGATAAGATAACTAAAACAAAAAATTCTCCCTTTTTAAATATTATCTATAATGTATAGATATATGTCACGACCCTAGGTTGTGACAGATTTGTAATATTCATAACTTGGTGGTCAAAGGTCAAACTTTGACCCTTGTTGGAAAATAATCCTTATAAATGATCATTTAATTTATTTTAAATAGTATCATAGTTATAAGTCAAAATAATGGAATAACTTCTATAATTTTATATAAAAATATTAGTGATAAAAGCAGGATTATCTATCATTATCCATAGAACAATAATATTATCACGACTATGTAGTCACTAAACAGTTAAATTTAATAAGCCATAAAACATCAAAATAATACTTAGCATCAATCATTCCTCATTCATTATTATTACATAGCTAATTAAGAGATATGTAGTCACCAAATAGTTAAATTTAATAAGTCATAAAACATCAAAATAATACTTAGCATCAATCGTTCCTCATTCATTATTATTACATAGCTAATTAAGAGATAGAGACCATAAGTTTCCAAATCAAATACATAAACCATTCTAAAGATAGGACAATGGCAATAAATAGAACCATGCTAAAACACATTGGCTCCACCAATAATTCACCCTCCACATTTGCATCACTGGGTTCCTGGAATGTGAGAGATATAGAGGATGAGCTTATAAAGCCCAGTAGTAAAGCAACTAATATCATAGGACCGAAAGTTTAATAAAACTCCTACATGGTTAGCTTTGAAAGCAAAACATATATCATCACATATAAATCAAAAAGAAAGAGACATACCACAGATAATCATAAGAAACAAGCTACAGGTGCACATCACACCATCCACTAGATCCCTAGTTCCCGTTACCCACCATAGAAAAATCGACATCCTAAACCGGGTAGCAGGACCTAATAACTACTACAAGAGGGAGGCTCAGAACACATCCTATATACAGATGCTAGTTCTTTACACCTACAGGTGAGTGGACACCTAACCTACCTATGATGGCACGGAGACTAGGTCGTGAAACAACAACATGCACAAATCATGATCACTATGGCTCTCATCAGTATAACCAAAAGTAGGTAACTAAAATAACAAAAGAACATACTCCCTTTATTTTAGAAAATTGGGCAGCATATGGCTGCATATGGCTGCATATGAATAAAACTCAAACATCATAACCTGCATAGATAAGTATACAAAAATATATTTGGTATGGTCATACGGGCGCGTTCTTACTATGATGGTCACCAAACTTTGGGGTTACTGTCATTGCTGATCGGTGATTCTAAAGAGGCATCGTGTGTCAAAAATGGTGGTGGTTGGGTGGTTGTTGTGTGTCTTTGTCATGGCTTGCCGAAAGAAAGAAAGAAATGAAGAAGAAAGAGAAGAGAAAGAGAGGAGTGTGGGGAGACGGAAAGGAGAAGAAGAAAAGAGAGTTATTTGACTCTTTAACTCTGTGGGTCCCACCAATAAAAAAATATATTATTTAATTTTTTTAAAAATTGAGCCTTTATATATAGGGTTTATACTTTTTTGGATCCTGTGTTTTTTTCCATTACCTGTTTTGACTTTGTGTTTTGACAAATTACTTTTTGGACCCTATATTTTGTAAAATGGTTAAAATAAAACCCTAAACTCAATTTTGATGAAGAAAAAATTGAATATAACAACACCGTTTTTAAGCAGAATTATTTTATTTTTATTCTGAATTGTTAGTTTGGTAAATTATTTGTGATTTTAGTTGAGAAAACATTGACCAAAATCGGGTTTAGGATTCTATTTTAACCATTTTACAAAATATAAGGTCCAAAAAGTAATTTGTTAAAACACAGGGTCCAAACAAGTAATGGAAAAAAATATAAGGTCCAAAAAAATATAAACCCTTATATATATATAAATATATATATATATACATTATATGTGTATATATTCGTAATGTATATACAGACGAGCTTCATCAATAAGTAAGGTGAGATTGAATGCATGCATGGTAATATGACTGTTACGAAAAATCAAAACTAATTGACGTGTGATAAATTAAACATAAACGACAATGTACTTGTCTTAAGAAGTTTTAATTTAGCATGACTAATATTTATACTGACAACTAAAAAGATTATTCCAATTTAATAATTAATATTAGAGAGCCAAACAATTTACAAGTCGCAAATAATGTTGAATTTTTTTACACATATCAATGTCCATGCAATATCGGTATATGGGAAGAAAGAAAAGAAAGGAAAAAAAAACATTTGTATAATCTCGAGTACAAAGCTGAGAGACGTACTTGCATAATTTATTAGTACATTATTTAATAATTGCAATTAGTTTATTACAAAAAATTTGAACTGCACAACCCTAATAAGGTTGAGACACTACAACAAATATATTCTTTAGGGACGAATAATACCTAAAGTCGTCGTTGATAGTTATTAGCGACGACATGTCGCCACTAACCTATCACCACTAATATTTTGACACTAATGTATATTATTAGCGGCGGCAAAAAATCCGTCCTTAATAATAAGTATTAGCGGCGACTTTGATATTATTAGCGGTGACAAATGTCACTCGTAATATTTTTATATAATTCAAAAAATAAAAAAAATTATTAAAATAAAATATTTAAATAATGTTTTTTAATTCATAATATCAAACTTAAATATGCATATAATAATATATAAAACATCTCAACCCTCGGCGTCCTCCATATCGTCTCCTTCTTCTGGTGGCTGCGGTGCCTGTGGTGTGTGCGGAGACATCGGTCATAGATATTGTGGAGGTAGCGATGGTCCTCCAAGTCCATACATGTATGGATAAGGATAGGGCGGAGGTTGAGACAACGATCCACTCATATGAGGAGGCGGGGGTTGGGACAAAGGTCCACTCATATGAGGATGATAAGCTTGAGGGTACGGAGGCATCGACCATTGATACATATATGGTTGTGCCGAAGGTTGAGATGGCAATGCTGGTGCAGGCATGTCGGGACAGCCTGGTGAAGGCTGAGAAGCTGAAGCTTGAGACGTGTGATGTGTCTGACGTTCAGAAGATGAACCTACATACTTCTCAAAAAACCCCTAACATGTATTCTACATCTCCACGTTTGTTGTCGGATGTATTTTAGGTGGAAGTTTTCGATACACGTATTGAAGCTGATCATTCATGGTCTTCACAATATTAACCAATTCACGTATCTCCTCAGTCGACTGGTGAGGTGGTTCCTGAGACTGAGTGTTTTGAGAGGGACGGGTTAGCACTTTACCCTTTAATTTGCGGTCAACTCCTCACTGGTGGCCCCACCTTTCACTAAGAACTTGACTTAGTATCTTCATTTGATTGACCGAGGAAGAATCATCGGTACCAGATTCAACTGTCTGTTGAGTCTTAGCTTCAAGAGTTGACTTCAACTTAACTTGTTTTTAAAAAATATTATAATACAAAAGAAAAATATAATTATTTGAATTGATAATAAAGTTAAACTTACATAATCTCGTTCAACGTCCTCGTTGACAAAATTCTTATTCTTTTTTGTCTAGTGATACTCCTTCCATTCCTCAATGAGGATCGAGTTCAACTAATAAAGAAAATGGGAATGTTAGAGAACTTATAAATTCATACAGCTTAATCAAGTTAATATTTTCACTTACTTTTTTCGTGACGAGTGGTCGCTAATGATTTCGCGCCTTGTGTTGTAGAATACTTCATTTGGCTGACCCTACAAAGACCATATCCCGACCCCCGACCCTATCTTGACCCCCAATACTATAAATACCCTATCCCGACCCCCAACCCATAAAGACCCTATCCCGACTCCCGACGCTATCCTGACCCTATAAAGACCCTATCCCGATCCTATGAACCCTATCTCGGCCCTATAATGACCATATCTCGACCCCCGACCCTATAAAGCCTCTATCCCAACCCCCGACCCTATAAAGACTCTATCCCGACCCCCGACCCTATCCTGACCCGATAAATCTACAAAAAAATTGGGCAACGTCTCCCCTATACTAATGACCTAGCCATTCGTAAACAATTAAAAAAAATAATTCAAACAACACACAATAAGTTTCTTCCTTATATCTCTGCAACACACAAAATTTTTACAGAACATACTTCATTAATATATACAAGTTCATATCCTTCCTTATCACCACAACACACCATGTGTATCTCAGAATCTACTTCACTATGAATGAATATTTAGGATATTCAAACTCTAACAATAGTAAATAATAATGATAATAATAATAATAAAGCAAGAAATAAGAGCCACATACCAATTAATAAAAAGCTCCAAAAGAAAAGGTTCCAAAAATTACACTAATTTATTTTCTCCTAAATAGAAAACAAAGCTAGTAAAACAAAAAAAAATTATAACGCATATACAATAAATACATAAAACATATGTATATATACACCTCACACACATATATATATACACCACACACACCCACACACATGTATATCTATATACTTATATATACACAGATACATATATATATACACATATACATATATACATATACAAATAAACACACACATACACATACACACACGGTCACACACACACATATATATAGCCTATACATATATATAAGCGCACACATACACATATATACAGGGTCACATATATATACTCTATACACATATATATACATACAAATACAAATATACACATTTATATATATAGTTATACATATTGTTGACCCTTGTTTTGACCAACTGAGACGGAGTCAAATGCTTGATGTGATAGAAGGTATTGAAATAGATCTAATGGAAAGAACAGTAAACGACACAACAAATTATAGTGGTTCGGCCCCACGAATTGGTAATGACCTACGTCCACTTAAGCTATTATTGATATTGATTCTCAAAGGAGTGATCAAAGAACTAGGGTTCTCCGAGTTTCACAAGCCTTAGAGGGATAAACAATACAATCAGAAGATAATAGCAATAATTCTCTTGTAAAGCATAAACTCAAATCAGCCAAAAGGTAAAAGTCCCTCCCTTGAGCTATTTCTTCTCTATTTATAGGCTCAAGGAGGATTACATAAATTTGTTACAGATATTCTTTCCTAAATAATCGGATACTCAGGAATTATGGGAGATAATCTCGGATATGATTACAATTGCATAAGATCTTCTCAAAATATACGAAGTATACGACCAAGCTGGTCGTATATAAAATGCAAATGTTATGTCAGGGGAATCTCCCTGGTCGATAGTCGAACAAAACCTTTGCCAGGTGTCAGACACGTGTTAAAAATGTCTGCCACGTCATCCACGCCTATTTTTTGGATAACATTTGCCTCTCGAGTTTATTTATTGCGACCAGCAATAAGTAAACTTAGGAAAACAACCTTTCATATGCCCCACAAAATCTGTCAGAGCCCTCGTGTGTTTTTTAAAACCGTGACTTAATCACGTCTAATCAAACCTTTTCAGTTTTCAAGAAACCACTCCGACGGCTGTTACACTCCCCCATGCTTCGAAAAAGGGAATTCATGATTACTCCTTTTTGTCACACCTCGGTTTCTATAAGTAACCCCCACCTTCTTCTTTCAACCTTTTACTCTCCATTTCCTACCAAGAATTCTCAAGAACTTCATCCCAGAGCTTAGAACTTCGAAGGTCTCTCGTCACTTTGCTTAAGGGTTCTTTGTTTGCAAGCCCAAAGTCGTCCCATTTCAAAATCTTCAACCTTCATCCAGGTAAACTTCTTCGTCATTTAAACTCTTTGAGATGCCATGCATACTGCTTTTGAGTTCTGAGACTTTTTGTGTTCTTGAGTAGAAATTTGTGAGGATTCTGTATATGTCGTTGATGCTTGATATGGTACTGTAATTTTTCTCTATATAAGTTAGGAATCAGTTTGATAGTCAGGATCATAGGTTTAGGGCGTAAAAATTCGATTTTTAGGCTAGTTGAAAAACTGAGTTTTTCCCGCCCCTTTGGAGTTGAAAAAGCTTCTTTTCAGAAAACTTTTTACTTTCACTTTTTAATTTGTTTTTCAAACTGCTAGCATAAAACTTAGTATTTCGGTTAGAATGCTACTGGTTGATAGACGCAAGCAACGTTATTCCAACTTTCAACATAAGCTCCCAGACTGTGCATCTTATCTCCTCCTTTGTCTGTTTGCAGTTCATATGCAAGACCCGTGGGGAGGAGAAAGACCCATCGACGACGATCTCTTAGTTCAACTACTTGAAGACGAAGAACAACCTTCGACCTTGATATCAGATATTCCTTTTTCTCGTGTTAACCTAAACACTTCCCTAGTTTTGACTTAAAATATGGCTCGTACCAAAACCAAAGCTCGAAAAAGAAAAACTCCCAACACTTCTCATCAGCCTACTGCTAATGCTCCCTCGACCAGTGGTCGAGACAAAAATGCCCCTGATCCAAATGTGCAAAGGAATGCCCGCCCTCGATACACTACTCTGTCGGACGTCGAGTGGCATGTAGTCTCTGAAAGTAGGGTGACGATCAAAATGATCACCAACTACTTAAAATAAATACAATCTGACAAGGGTGACCCTAGTCAAACCTAACCTAGACCAAATGGCTAATCTGCCTGGAGGTGCTTACAGCGCCTGGTCGCGGTTTCATATTGAGGTAGGAGCCACTTTGCCTCTTCATGCATTCTTTCAGAGGGTGGCTAACTATTTTGGAGTTGCCCCCTTCCAAATTACCCCAAACGGATATAGAATGCTCACTGCACTCTATATCTTGTATAGCCAGAAAAAATGGCCTGTGCCGTCGCCACATGAGGTCAACTACCTGTTCAACCTCAAGTCTAACCCCAACCAAGAAGGCACGGGGTACTTCCATTTTTGTCATTAGGAAACCAGGCGCACTTTCCTGACTGACACAACCCATATCTCGAACGTAGGGAGGTACCACCAGGAGTACTTCCTTATGCCCGACCTGGTCGCGGACAATCTGGCCTTCGCTCGTGGAGGTAAAACTTTTTTATCACTAGCTGAATTCTTCTCTTGGTGTTTTCCTCCGCAATATCTTAAACTCTTGATGTATCCCAGGCCCGTGGCTGCGACCAGACCCAACTCTAGGAATGGTGTCGAGGGCAGCACTCTTAGTTGGCATGCCAGATGCTGAAAATAGTGTCAAGGCTCTGGTTACTGAGGCTAACCTTAGGTTGGCCGGCCTTTGGGCCCCCCAATCAGGGACGAAGGGGCCTTCGACAGGGAGTGCTTGCATAGAAGGGGAACCCGAGCAGCAACCTCAGGCATCTCCTTCGCAGAGGAGACCAACTGGGGTCACAATCAGGGAACCTGCTGGCACTCCTCGAGCAGAGAGGCCCTCGGCTCCCAAAGGGAAAGGAAAGCAGAAGGTCGTCGAGCCTGCCGAACTCTCTGATGACTCCTCAGATGATAATGGTATAGTAATTTCTCTTTTAAACAATTTTCCAATTCCCTGTCATCTGTTCGACGGGGATGGCAACTTTAAGAATGCTCCAATCTTAAATTCATATTTCTTCCAAGCAGTAAGTAGTTCAGTAAATAATGTAGTGACCAATAGTTGTAGCGCTGGTACTTTACTTGTAATCTCTTCACTTTCATTTTTTGGTCCTGTGTGACCATCTTGTCTCACTGCCTGCGTTGTTTCTTTTTGTGCAGATATGGACTCTGAGGACGTGTTCGAGCATTACAGGGTTGTTGCCGCCTCTTCTGGCTAGAAGAAAAGCAGTAAGAGGGCTTGAGGGGAGAGCAGTAAAACTGCCTCAAAGAAGGTCTGAACTGACGACCCTCCGGCTACTGCCCCTTCGAAGGAGAACTCACCACCTCCATCGCCACTCAAGCAGCCGGCCTCAACTCCTGCGGTCAATCAGACTTCCAATCCTGCTATACCCGTTGACCAGCAGCCATCTCCTAAGGCTCCTAGCAACCAAACCTTGCACACTCCGCCTGAAGGCTCCCTGCCCAGTATCGTGGTCAGCTCTACCAGGGAGAGAATATACAAGCTCTCCAAGCATAAACGCAGTCAGGCAGCCATTTCTGAAACTACCTCTATGGAGGTTGATCAAGTTCTCAATAGAGGACTGAACGAGATAGTTAGCGTAAGTCAACTCCTGATGATGTAACATTTATTTTCGATTCCCTGCCTTTACTTTATCTTTTTCTATCTGACTTCAGGGACTACTGACCATAACCGCTGGCTGGTGTCGTGCTAGGGCGTTGGTGTCTCGGGGCAGGAACTTTGATGCCAAGCTCGCCGAGGCCAAGAAAGCGTTCGAAGCTAAAAGCAACGAGCTTGCTAAACAGAACGACGAGTTGCTTGAGGAGAAAACGGAGTTGTCTACACAGAAAGAAGAACTGCTCGAGCAAAAAGCTACTCTAACCGAGGAGCTGCTGGAAACCCGGAACGCCCTGAAGAAATCCAACGAAGCCAGGGAAAAATTCAGGGAAAGCACCACACTCAACTATCAACAAGCTGTTCAGCTCGAGCTTGATCTGATCGCAAGCAGGCAGGAGGTGGAGGAACTCGGAAAATGAGTGACAGAGCTTGAGGAAGCTGGAGCTAAGAACTTGGAGAAGTACAAGGAAGCCACTCATCTTTGCTTCTATGAGTTCTGGAAGCACAACCGGGAGGCTAACTTCAACTATCTGTCAGAACGCTTAAGGAGGACTTTAATGACGCAGTGTGCCATTCGCCTAGAAGAAGAACAGAGGGCTGAAGTGCCTACTTCCCCAGAGATTTCCCTGGTAGCAGGGATAGATGGTGCAGACACTGAAGCTGGCACAGCCGTCGACCAAGACGTTCCTCAAGACCCTCCAGCTCCTTAATTCTTTTTTTTCTTTTGTTATCTCAACTACACGACCCACGGGTCGTGATGCAAAGACAATATTTTTTTATTGCTGCAAGGGCAGCTATTTCACTTTTATTTGAACAGTTACATCCGAGCAGTACTGCTCGCGGTGTAAAAGGATTCCTTTGACATTATAATATTTCTTCTTTATTATAATATTTGTTCGCATGACCGAACCTAGCATAGTACTTTGGCTTGATTTAACAAAATATAAATTTTGAAAAATACTCTAAGTACCGTAGTATGCTTTCAGTTATTTTGTTCATGTGTTCACATGCCTCTTGGTATGCTTTGCTCTCTATGTGCCTTATATGCCCCCCAAGTGATCTAGGAGCTTTAGGTCCTTGGTCACTTGCCTTGACCACGACCTGTATGAACATTACTGCTCGGTATAAAATGTAAAACTTATAATACAGCAAAATAATACACGTAATGAACAAATACTTGTAAAAAATTACAAAGTTTGGCAAGAATGACTGGCTGCGCACAGTCCCTTATAATTCTCGTATTTAAATGGACTAATCATGTCTTTACGAGTGATCTTTGAAAGATCTTACACTTATAAGCGATTAGCCATATAACATGACTAACCCTTTTTCAAAACTTGTAAAAATTAAAAATTAATACAAGCCAATCCTTTAAGAAGGACTGTTTATTGATAATACTTGCACAGGTGTTCTCCATTCCAATAACGTAGAACGAGATCTCCATTTAAGTGTGCAAGTTTATAGGTGCCTGGATGAAGGACTTCTTCAATCTGGTAAGGTCCTTCCCAGTTTGGTCCGAGTACTCCAGTTTGGTCCGAGTACTTCGTCGAAGCACTAAGTCTCCGACGTTGAACTTTCTCTCTTTTACTTTGGAGATAAAATACCGAGCGAATTTTTGCTGGTACGCAGCTACTCGAAGTTGGGCTTTCTCTCGTTTCTCCCCTATCAGGTCTAGGGACTCCATCAACAGTTGGCTATTTTGGTCTTGGTCGTATCTGATTCTGCGATGTGAGGGAAGATCTAACTCGACAGGCAACATAGCTTCATACCCATATGCCAAGGAAAATGGGGTATGACCTGTTGCTGTTCGGTGAGAAGTTCTATACGACCAGAGTACTTCAGGCAGCTGTTCTGGCCATGCTCCTTTAGCTTCCTCGAGCCTTTTCTTCAGGGTATCCTTGGATGTCTTATTTACTACTTCGACTTGCCCATTTTCTTGCGGATGAGCAACTGAAGAAAAACTCTTGATGATGCCATGCCTTTCGCAGAAGTCTGTGAACATGTCACTATCAAACTGGGTGCCATTGTCTGAGACAATCTTTCTTGGCAATCCATATTGACAAACAATGTTCTTGATGACAAAATCAAGTACCTTCTTTGTCGTTATGGTTGCGAGTGGTTCAACCTTGGCCCATTTGGTGAAGTAGTCGACCGCCACAACTGCGTATTTCACCCCACCTTTTCCTGTCAACAAGGACTCGATTAAATCAATACCCCATGCTGCGAAGGGCCATGGATTTTGCATTTGCTTTAACTCATTAGGAGGTGCCCGTGGGATCTTGGAAAGTCTCTGACACTTATCACATTTTCGCACAAACTCCATCAAATCTTTGTTCATTGTTGGCCAGAAATAACCTTGCCTTAGAATCTTCTTTGATAAGCTCTACCCCCCAGCGTGGTCTCCACAGAAGCCTTCATGTACTTCCTTCATCAGTTCTTTAGCCTTCTCTGGTGTAACACACCTGAGCAGTGGCATTGAGTATCCTCTTCGGTAAAGAACACCATCGACCAGTATATACCTAGCAGCTTATCTTTGAAGGGTCCTAGCTTTGTTTCTATCTGCTGGTAGTATACCGCTCGTGAGATACTCCAGGTATGGTGCCATCCATGTATCTGCTAACCGGTCCTCCATATTGGATTTGTCTGCTCGTATGCTTGGTTCGTGTAGCCGTTCAACTGGCACTAATTTAAAGTGTCAGCATCTTTTGCGCTCGCGAGTTTGGCTAAGGCATCTGCGTTTGAATTTTGATCTCGAGGTATTTGCTGGAGGGTATATTTTTCAAATTGTGCCAACAGATCTTTGGTTTTGTTCAGATATGCGACCATTTTCAAACCTCATGCTTGATACTCCCCTAAGACTTGATTCACTACCAGTTGTGAATCACTATAAATATCCAGCACTTTTATGCTCATGTTTTTGGCCAACATTAACCCAGCGAGTAGGGCTTCATACTCAGCTTCGTTGTTCGAAGCGGTGAAATCAAACCTAATTGCGCAGTGAAATCGATGCCCTTCCGGCGTTATCAATATCACTCCTGCTCCTGCGTGAGATTCGTTGGACGATCCGTTTGTGAATAGCTTCCACGATGGAGCTTCAACTTGAGGCTCAGGCGCACTAGGCTTTTCACCTTGCTCGTTGTCTGGGAGTTCAGTGAATTTAGCAATGAAATCAGCCAAGACTTGTCCTTTTATTGCTGCTCACGGTGAGTATGTGATATCGAACTGTCTGAGTTCGACTGCCCATTTCAACAAACAACCAGTAGCCTCTGGCTTTTGCAAAACTTGCCAAAGGGGCTGATCAATCAAGACTGTGATTGGATGGGCTTGGAAGTAAGGACGTAACTTCTGTGAGGCCAAAATTAGGCAATAGGCTAATCTTTCAATGGGAGGATATCTTAATTCGACTCTGATTAACCTCTTGCTCACATAATACACCGTCTTTTGTACGCTTTCTTCTTCTCTTACTAACACCACACTAGCATCATATTCGGTGATCGCCAGGTAAATGAACAAAGTTTCCCCATCTATAGGCTTTGATAAGACGGGAGGTTGCGCCATGTGGGCTTTTAAGGCTTGGAAAGCCTGTTCGCAGTCTTCAGTCCACTCGAACTTCTTGTTGCCCCTAAGTAGATTAAAGAAAGGGACGCACTTATCCGTCGATTTTGAAATAAATCTACTGAGCACGACAATTCTTCCAGTCAAACTTTGCACATCTTTGATCTTTACTGGTGATTTCATATCGATCAGGGCTTTGATCTTTTCGGGATTAGCCTCGATTCCTCTCGAATTGACAATAAACCTCAAGAACTTCTCTGATCCTACTCTGAAGGAACACTTGAGAGGATTTAGCTTCATTTGATATTTATTCAGAATGTTGAAACACTCTTGTAAATCCTTCACATGTCCTTCTGCCTTTTTTGACTTTACCAGCATGTCATCAACGTACACCTCCATGTTTACTCCGATCAACTCCTTAAACATGTGGTTAACTAGTTGCTGGTAAGTCGCACCAGCGTTTTTCAATCCGAAGGGCATTACTTTGTAACAGTATAGCCCTGTATCGGTCCGAAAGCTAGTGTGATCCTCGTCAGGGGGATGCATACTAATCTGATTGTATCCTGAGTATGCATCCATGAAAGAGAGGATCTCATGGCTTGCAATTGCATCGACCAGCTGGTCGATCCTTGGGAGTGGGAAGCAATCTTTTGGGCAGGCTTTATTAAGGTCTGTGAAATCCACACAGGTTCGCCATTTTCCATTCGGCTTGGGAACCAATACTGGAATAGAGACCCACGATGGAAAAAACGCCACCCTGATGAACCCATTCTCCTTTAGTTTTTCAACTTCTTCTTTCAAGGCTTTCGATCTGTCTTTATCGAGCAGCCTTCTTTTCAGTTGCACGGGTGGAAAGCTTTTGTCGACATTCAGGACATGGCTGATTACTGCAGGATCTATCCCAGCCATGTCTTTATGTGACCAGGCGAAAACTTCCTGGTTCTTCTTCAAAAATTCCACCAGTGCGTGTTTGGTTGTTGCCTCTAAATTTTTGCCGACCTTTACAACTCTGGTCAGAAACTCTTCGTCGAGCTGGACCTCCTCAAGGTCCTCGACAAGTCCTACACCTTCTTCAAAATCCCCAAAGCGATGATCTAAGTCCCTATCCTCACTTTGGGCAACACCCTATTTGGTGACTTCATCACCTGATTGGGCTTGTACATCAATGGCTATCTGCAACTTTTCTGGGGGAGCACTCCTTGACAGGCCCTTCTTGGCCTTGGTGATTGAGGCATTGTAGCACTCCCTGGCTTCCCTCTGGTTTCCCAATACGCGTCCTACCCCTACGTCTGTTGGGAATTTCATGGCCAGGTGCCATATAGAGGTGACGGCCCGAAGGTCAACTAGTATGGGCCTTCCAATTACAGCATTGTAGGCCGAAGGACAATCAACTACTATGAAAGTAATGAGTAATGTCATGGTAGCGGGTGTTGTACCTGCTGTTATTGGAAGCTTGATTGACCCTGTTGGAGCGAGTCCCTCACCAGAGAAACCATATATTGTTTGGTTGCAGGGCTCCAAGTCCTTGGCGGACAACTTCATTCGTTCTAGTGAAGATTTATACAGGATGTTAACTGAACTTTTTGTATCGACCAGCACTCTTTTCACCATCATGTTGGCAATCTGAACATCTACGACCAGCGGATCGGAATGTGGGAATCGAACATGCTGTGCATCGCAGTTAGAGAAGGTTATTTCACCGTCCTCTGTCCGAGCCTTCTTTGATGCCTGATCCTCCACAGTCATCATCTCGATGTCCTGGTCGTGGCGTAGGGTCCAAGCATATCGTTCCCTTGCCTTTCCACTATTTCCCGCAAGGTGTGGGCCTCCGCAGATGGTGAGTAAAGTGCCAGCCATGGTCAGGCTGTAAAGGTGGCGAGCGTTGGCACGTAGGCGCCTGCTCGTTGCCACCTGGAGCCTCTCGTTGGGAAGTTCCCGAGGCCCGCACGTATCTCCTCAAGTGTCCTTGTTTGATAAGGAACTCAATTTCATCCTTCAGCTGGTTACACTCGTTCGTATCGTGTCCGTAGTTGTTGTGAAAATGACAAAACTTGGTGGTATCCCTTTTTGAAATATCCTTTCGAATGGCAGCGGGCCTTTTGTAAGGAACACTGGAACTTGTG
This sequence comes from Humulus lupulus, assembly GCF_963169125.1. NCBI lineage: Eukaryota > Viridiplantae > Streptophyta > Magnoliopsida > Rosales > Cannabaceae > Humulus > Humulus lupulus. Next base: position 141,622,371 of record NC_084793.1, read on the forward strand.
GCCTGATACACCTCTGCTCGAGACTCGACAAGGGCAGTGTAGTTGGTGAACCGTGGCTCATAACGGTTGCCCTTAGCGCGCTTGCTCTCGGAAGTAGAGGGTTCATTATGGGGCCTCTTCCCCCCATTCTTACCGTTGCCATTCCCATTGTCGTTGCCGTTGGGTTTTGACCCATTGGTGGCTTTGGCGGGGTCTTTAGTCCCCTTATCTTTATTTGGGGTCTTTCCCTTGCTGGCCATTGCGTCCTCGAGTTTGATGTATCGATCAGCCCGATCCAAAAATTCTTGGGTAGTTTTAACCCCATGCTTCCTGAGGCTACTCCAAAGAGGCGTACGGCGCCTAACTCCTGCAGTTAGGGCCATCATTTTGCCTTCGTCTCCCACTATTTTGGCCCCAGCTGCAGCTCGCATGAAATGCTGGACATAGTCTTTCAGTGGTTCTCCTTCTTGCTGGCGTATCTCGACTAGCTGGTTTGCCTCAGTTGGGTGCACACGACCCACATAGAATTTTCCGTAAAACTCCTTTACGAACATCTCCCAAGATTCAATACTTGTAGGAGGGAACTTAAAGAACCACTCCTGTGCAGCATCATAAAGTGTTGTAGGGAAGATCCTGCACCGAGCGTCTTCGGACACCTTCTGAATGTCCATTTGTATCTCAAATTTGTTGACATGAGATACCGGGTCACCATACCCATCAAATTTTGGAAGTGTGGGCATTTTAAACTTACTGGGAGTCTCTGCCATAGCAATCCTTTGGACAAAAGGAGTGCCCCTTCTCCTGTCGTACTCAATGTGAGACGTTCTTCCCCTGACCAGCTGTTGAACTGCTTGGTTCAAGGCATCTATTTGGGCCCGAACGGCTTCAGGAATTTCCGGGGCCTCTGGTGCCGGGGGAATGTACTCGTCGTGCCGTTCTCGGCAGTCGTTGAGTACATCCCTTAAGTCGTCGTCTCTCCGCCGTTGCTCGCTGGCTCCGAGCTGGCTAAAGACATTGTTTTTTCTGGGCTGCCCCCCAACATTACGTCTCTCTTGTTGGTCTTCTCTAGGTGGTGGGCTTCTACCTCCACCTCTCTCCTCGTTCCTCCGACCAGCATTCGCTCGGCCTGAGTCAGTCTCATTGTAGCCATGGCCATCTCTGAACCTCGATTGGCTATGGTGGGACCGACTGTCTCCTCGGTTGCCTCCTTGGGCTGGAACTTCCCGAGCATTAGGGGGAGGCCTGCGCTGGTCGGTAGGTCCCCGTGCATTATCATGTCGTGGGGGGCCCCTGACCGTAGAGCCTGTCTCCGAGTTCCTTCTGTTGACGCTTCCCCCTGCTCGGTGGGTGCGGCTCTTCACCCCTCGGACGTCTAGGGCTGGGGGGCTGCTGCCCGGCCTTATTTTGCCTTAGATGTGGGGGATTGCCTCGACCAGCCTGGGATGGAGGCTGCATCTCAGGGTCCCTAGGTGGGACATCATCCTAATGCATTGGTGGGTGCTCCGGCCTTTGAGGGCTTGTTGGCTGGATTGGAGGGCTAGGATTGGGACCTCTTTGAGGTGGCCCATTTGAGGGTTGATCAGGCTGCGAGGCAGGTGCAGCCTGATTCCTAGCCAATTGGAGGGCTGCTTCAAGGGCTGCCATGGCCTCCTTCTGACGACAATCCATCTCCGCCTGTCTTTCACTTAGTTCTTGGCCCTGACGCTCTATTTCTTGCAGCTGTCACGCCATGGTCTCCGCAGCACTTTCTTGACTGGCCCTCAGATTGGCCAATTCATCTTGCAATACTCCTAGAGTATTTCTCAGCATTTCGGAGTCCAGTTCCTCCTCATCAAACTCCAAGTGTGGCTCATTCTCAGCCATGTTCGGAGGAGGAGGTTGAGATGGTCCAGCGTCAGCAACCTGTCCAGTCTTCTTGGTTGTCTTTGCCATTAGTACTTCAACCGCTTCATCTCAAGCTCTCAATGAAAGCACCCGAATGTTAACCCTTGTTTTGGCCAACTGACACGGAGTCAAATGCTTGATGTGATAGAAGGTATTGAAATAGATCTAATGGAAAGAACAGTAAACGACACAACAAATTATAGTGGTTCGGCCCCACAAATTGGTAATGACCTACGTCCACTTAAGCTATTATTGATATTGATTCTCAAAGGAGTGATCAAAGAACTAGGGTTCTCCGAGTTTCACAAGCCTTAGAGGGATAAACAATACAATCAGAAGATAATAGCAATAATTCTCTTGTAAAGCATAAACTCAAATCAGCCAAAAGGTAAAAGTCCCTCCCTTGAGCTATTTCTTCTCTATTTATAGGCTCAAGGAGGATTACATAAATTTGTTACAGATATTCTTTCCTAAATAATCGGATACTCAGGAATTATGGGAGATAATCTCGGATATGATTACAATTGCATAAGATCTTCTCAAAATATACGAAGTATACGACCAAGCTAGTCGTATATAAAATCCAAATGTTATGTCAGGGGAATCTTCCTGGTCGATAGTCGAACAAAACCTTTGCCAGGTGTCAGACACGTGTTAAAAATGTCTGCCACGTCATCCACGCCTATTTTTTGGATAACACATATTATATATAAAACACAAAACTAAAATAATAGAAAACAGAAAACAAAATAAAAACAGATTATAAAATTAAATAAAAATTAAAAACAATCAACAAATAAATAATAAAAAAACACAAAAAACATATATAAATATATTTACATTTATACAATATATACCTATATATATGTATGGTGGTGGCGTCGGTGGAGGCGCAGTGTAGGTGTAGTCGGTGGTAGAGGCACGGTGGAGGTGCCGACGTCGGATCCAACGAGAGAGAGAGAGAGAGAGAGAGAGAGAGAGAGAGCAGGTAATGGGGGTTTTGGTTTGGAAGGTCGAATGATGGGGATTATGGCTTTGATTTGAAGCTTGGGGGTTGGGAATGGCGATTTCCGACGGAGAAATCGCAGTACGCGGTGGAGAAAAAATAGTTTTTTCGAAATGGAAAAATAAGGAAGACGGGCTTGGGGGATGCTGTATATAGGACTATCAGCGACGACATATGCTAATAGTCGGCGCTAATGTTTTTTTAATGACATGTCAACTATTAGCGGCGACACATGTCGCCGTCGCTAATAATCATATATAATTCAGGTTGGTGGGAAATTTCCCACATTTTTTTCAAGGTATTTTGAATTTATTAGCAGCGTCACTTGTCGCCACTAATATTAAAAATGTCACCGCTAATAATATTGTTAATTAAAAAAAATTTGAGATGATATCAGTGGTGAACATGTTTTGTCGCTGCTAATAATAGTATTATTAGTAACGATTTCTCGTCACCGATCATTTTTGTTGTAGTGAGGCTTAAAACCATTAGAATTAGTGCAAGACCTAACTCCATGAAAAATATGACATTAGGAAAGATGCTTTTGTCTCTATTATCATATAGTGAAGTGTGTATTCTTTAATAATATCTTATATAAAAGACAAAATTAGTACTTGAAACTAATACAAGTAGACTGGTTCAAGGTCAAACAACTACCTAGGAATTATATCCAAATGTATAGAAAATAACTAAGGGCACAGTTCTATAGCCAATAGTACGTAATAATGAATAGAGAATACATATACATCCAAAGCCAGTGAAGTTCCTGTTTATATTATATAAAGAGTACACTGAAAGAGAATCTTTGCCTTGAAATTTTTAAAGAAAAATTTAGAATAGAGAAAAGGGAGGGATGAGGTTCTTTTAAGGCATCAAGACCTAGAAGAAGAGAAAGGCATGAAAGTTTTGATGTTTCCAAAGGGATTAGAGAAGGATTGGTAATGGTAATATTAGTCAATGCCAATGATACGAGAAAAAGGCATCCATCCACTACTTCTGAGCTATGGCTCTTCTTTTGTTAAGCTTGCCTGTTTTTCAAGAGACATTATATAAATATATATATACAAAATATATACATTTATAATACACATGCCACGTGGAATCAATTCGTTCGTGGCATCAAACTTGAAGATGAATTGTGAATGTGGTATCTTTACACTTTTGTGTATTGTATGGGCATTCTCGTATCTTTACAACACCCAATTCTCGTTATGAGAGGGTTAAAGTTGGTGTTACAAGCCAATAATTTAATATTTCCCTTTGATCCAAGAAAGAAAAAATAGGTGGACATAAGATAATGTTTTTTTTCGGTATATATGGCTTTTTAAATCTGGAAAATAAGAATTAAAATATTTCAAATGTGGATATTTTTAATTACTACATAAATTAAATTTCCAGAAAACTCTAATATTTTTTCTCTCTCCCCCTCACTCTCTTCATATGTCGTTTTCCACACTCTCTCTTTCTCTTCAAAACATGTCAATCTTGCTCTGTGGCAGCTTTTCATGAATGCTTCTCCAACTTCGGGGACACCGAAGAAATTCTTGGCTCACTGCAGGAGATGCACTAGCGCTGATAGTGAGTTGTTCAAGTTCTAAATGAGTGATGTTCAGGGATGGATTGTCTTTTCAAATAAAGAACCTCTATCCGCTACTCCTAACTTCTTCCTTTCTTATTTATTGTATTTTGTTTTTATTCTGTTCATAAACAAGCCTCACGTTGACTAATTTTCAAAAGGTAACCTACTCAATGTGAATATATATAGCATTTCTGCATTAGTATTATATATGATAATTATCCAAAGACACGGTCTATAGAACTTAAAGGAGATAGCAAAAAGATAATGAGAGAAAAAGAGAGGCTAGAGTATATTACAAAAGGAGAGCAAAAAGCTTTAGGTTACAAAACTAATTAGCAAAACCTTTTATAAAAGGCAAAACATAGTGAAATAGCATTAATTAAGAAAAGACTAAAATACCCTCAAATAATAACTCTAAGACCCTCTCTCAAACTCACAATGCGACAACAATAAGCATCGAGAGTTTGCCTACTGAAAACTGAAAACGAGAAATAGAATGTGACTTAGTAAAGAAGTCACCAATCTGTAAAGAAGAATGAACAAAAGGCAAAGTGATAGTGACAAGCTTCAAGTGGTGACGAGTGAAATGACAATCAATCTCAATGTACTTGGTGCGTTCGTGAAAAACTGAGTTGTGAGCAATTTTGATGGCCCTCTTATTGTCACAAAGTGGGTTGAGAATGACATACACTCATATCTGCAAGCAACCATCTTAACTAAGCAACTTCCTTAGTAGTAGATGACATAGCGCGATACTATGCTTTAGTGGAAGATTGGGAGACAACTGTTTGTTTCTTACTTTTCCAATAGATAAAAGAATCACCCAAAAAGATGCAGAAACCAGTAACAGACTCTCGATCTATGGGATCACGACCATGATCAGCTTCAGAGTATGCACACAGCTCCAAGGAAGAAGTGGAGGTAAACAAAAAGCGTTGAAAGATAGTACCACAAAGATACCTCAAAATGTGAAGAACAATTGCACAGTTAACAGTGGTCTGAGACGGCCCATAAAGCACTTGATTGTAAGCCTACTTGGGTAATGAGCATTAGGAGAGGCAACAAATTGACTATAACAATGTGAGCAACAAATTGACAAATTGACTAACAATCTGAAATGTCAGGGCGAGTGATAATGAGATAAACCAAACTACCAACAATAGTGTGATACAAAGTAGGATCATGCAAGGGAGTGCCATCAGACGGAGAATACTGAACATTGAGCTCAGAAGGTTAGGCAATCACTTTTGTATCTATAAGACGAGCATGCTCAATGATGTCAATTGTATTTTGACTGAGAAAGAAGGTAGCCTTTTGGGGAGAAGGGAACATCAATACCTAGAAAATACCGAAGAGGACCCAAATCCTTCATCTCAAACTGAGAAGCTAATTGAGACTTTAACAATGCAATTCCATCGAAATCATCACCAGTGATGATCACATCATCAATATATAAGAAAAGGAGAATACGGCCTGCATCAGTACACTTAACAAATAGAGTTGAGTCATGATCACTAGAAAGATCAAAACCCAAGAGAAGCAATAACATTGGAGAACTTCTCAAACTATGCTCAAGGAGCCTGTTTGAGACCATAAAGAGCTTTTTTAAGCTTACAAACTTCTCCATTATTGTGAGGGACATCTGAAGGAGGAACCATATCGAATTGTTCATGTAAATCACCATTCAAGAAAGCATTCTTAAAATCCATATGAGATATATTCCATTGACGAAAAGTTGCTACTACAATAAGAGTATGAATAGTAGTCATTTTTGCAAAAGGAGCAAAAGTTTCCTCAAAATCCATACTATATTGTTGATAAAATCCCTTAGCCACCAATCTAGCTTTGTAGCGTTCAATAGACCCATCAGACTTGGTCTTGATTTTATAGACCCAACGAGAATCGATTGTATGTTTACCAAGAGGTAAAAATACTGAATCTCAAGTATCTGTCTTGTGCAAAGCTAAGAGTTTCTCATTCATAGCATGCTGCCAAAGAGGGTTAGTAATTGCGTCTTTATAGAATAAAGGATCAGAGAGACAATGAATAGACGCTAAAAATGAAGTGAAAGGAGTAGAATAAGACGAATAAACAAAATGTGGTAATTTGATAGACTTATAAGTGCATTGAGGATAACGAGGAGGACCCACAATATCAGAAGGATCTTGAACAACTGTAGGCAAAGGTGTATCAAAAATGTCAGGTTGCGAAGTACTTGTATCAATAGCTCGAGATCTGCGAGAGTAATGAAGAGGAAAGAGACTATAGGAGCAGGATAAGAGGTACTTTTATGCTTAGAGAAAGGATCAATGTGAATAAGATCTGATTTGGTCAAGTTGTGAGTAATACCAAGAATAGAAAAGAAAGGTATATGCTCAAGAAAAACAACATGATGAAATACATATAATGAAAAGTTGGATCAAAACAAGAGTATCTTTTTTCACCATCACCATAACCAAGGAACACACAAAGTGCAGAGTGTGATGACAGTTTTATATGCTCTACATTAGGACGAAAGAAAAAACACATAGTGTTAGGAATACATTTTACAGGATCATAAATATTTTCATGTATGTTTCATATATTAAACAAATTAACATATAAAACAACATAGAAACATGTTTTTAATGAATTTCATAAAATAAATCAAATAAGAGAGTTTAAGAATCTTACTTTTACACAACGGATATTGAGACTCTTTCCTTCACTCTCTCTAACTCGTGTTCCTTTCTATCGCACAGTAATGATAAGAGAGTGAACTGGATCTTCAAACTACATAGTCTTCCACAATTACCTTTGATCACCTAGACTAGGGTTGGAAATTCTCAACACATGAGATGGAAAAATTATGGAGAAGAAGAGTGTAGTGATGGGCGGCCACAATAGGTCTCTTTTGAGTCTAGGTTTTTGCTTAATCACGTTTTTTTTAAATCCTAAACTTAAGTACCTATTTATAGCAATATTTTAGGATTAATTCAATTTAATTAACTGATTAAAATAATAGCTTAAAAAATCATATATGGATGAATACTAGATATTTTGTCAAGTCTTGAGATTTTTCCATTTTTAAACTCAAAGCATAAAATCTTTAAATTTAAATACTATTATTTTCTATAATTATATAATAAAACAAAACAATAAATATAATATAATATATACTATAAACTGATTTATAATGAAATCTTATAAAGTTTATTAAAACTTTATATACATATATATAATTATAATTATATTTAAAAATACTAATTAATTAAATCATTTATTCAAATTAACTAATTATAATTTGAACCTTGATTTAATAATATTTATCAATTTGACACTAATTTGTCATAATTACTAAATTTTCCCAAATTTCTCTTTTATTCTCTAAATTCCACATTTTAGTAAAATTGTTCAAAATTGACACAAAACAATTTTGACAATCCTGATTGATAATTAAATTAATTAATCGAGACTATCTAGATGATTTAATAAAAAACATTGTGGGGATCATGGACCCATGAATTCAAGCTCCAATAAGTTACCGTAAAATTATTATCGAATAATTTCACTACCTTAATAATTCATACTGACTCCACTAAAGACTCGGAATTTCACTCTTGAACTTATAGAACACTTTACACTTAAAGTAAATACGTTATCCATTGTTACAACCATAATTTGTCATTAAATCCTCTATAGATGTTTTACAACTGATTCGGGTACAAATTATTGTTTTACCCCTCATTGTATTTTATCCTTAAATACCACTAAGTTCATTGTAAATGATATTTTCGCAAACTTTAATCACAGAAATGAGTACTCAATTATTTAACTTGTTGAACCAAATCATCATTTCACTTCTTGCTAGAAGCTATAGATGTTCATATCTATGATTAACACTCCCACTCAATTATACTACCAAGTCCCCAAGATGTATGTATGGGCTAGTCCGTAGGGAAAGCTGGTAACAAACAAATCAAAGGACTTGAATAATACAATCAGTTCGAATACTAACCACTCAAAATTGAGATTGAATTGACCTATGCTCAACTTTATGATAGGACTTATATTAGATAATAACCATACATTTACTTATCTATCTAAAGTCAATATCGGTCCAATTCGATGTAACAAATACATCTGATCTTATCTACTTTTCTAATGTTCTAGAAAGAACATAATACTACAATGTATAAGTGGATCATATCATAGATTGACAAGTCAGTGTAAATCCTATGCACTGACTAATCTTAGGACTAACTTATTTTTGAACATATAATCATATTTATATTCCACTGTGATTACGTCACTATAAATATGATTAACTATATGGTCAGGATTTAATAGAAGTTTATATTAAACAAATAATCATGAAAATAAAACATGTGAGCAAAGTGATTGAGCAATTCAAAAATGATTTCTATTCTTTTATTGATAATAAAATGAGATTACAAAGAAATTGGGTTTTAATTAGGACATAAAACCCCAACAAACTCCCACTTGCACTAGTTGAAACTAATGCCTTGATTCTACTAATCCAATTTCCTTGATAAGCTTATCAAATTTAGCTTCTAACAGTGTCTTCGTAAACGAATCTGCAAGATTGTCTTCAGATGCAATCTTCATAACCTTCACATCTCCTCTGCCCACATATTATCAAATTATGTCATAGTTCATTTCTATATGCTTACTCCTCTTGTGATTTCGAGGTTCTTTCGAGTTGGCTATTGCTTCTGTGTTGTCACAAAACAACATGAGCAGTTTATCCATATCTAGAATAACACCAAAGTCTAAATATAATATCTTTAGCTAGACTATTTCCTTAGCTGCTTTAGATGCAGCTATGTACTCAGCCTCCATGGTGGAATCCGAGGTTGCAGATTATTTTACGCTTCTCCATATCAAAGATCCACCCCGAAGACTAAACATCACTCCAGAAGTAGACTTCCTATCATCGACATCAGTGGAAATATGAATCAGTGTAGCCTACGTGGTTCAGAATACCACCATTGTAGACTAACATATAATCCATAGTCCGTCTTAAATACTTAAGAATATGCTTAACTGATATCCATTGTTTCAGTCCTAGGTTTGACTGATACTTGCTCACTACTCCCACTGCATAGTAGATATCTGATCTAGTACACAACATAGCATACATTAGACTTCCAAATGCAGATGTGTAAGGAACTTTTCTCATTGCATCTTCCTCTTCAGGTTTTAGGGGAGACTGCTTCTTTGAAAGATGAATTCCATGGCGGGACAGTAGACGTCCTTTCTTGGAATTTGTCATTAAGAAACGTTCAAGCACTTTATCAATGTAAGCTTCTTGAGAAAAAGCTAAGAGTTTGTTCTTTTTATCCCTAATGATCTGGATACCTAGAACATAACTCGTTTCACCCAAATCCTTCATCTGGAATAGAGTGCTCAACCAATTCTTCACATCTGATAATTTCTTAACATTGTTTCCAATGAGTAAGATATCATCTACATAAAGAACCAGGAATAACACTATTTGATTTTCCCTTAGTTGGTAAACACAAGGTTCATCAATATTTTGTTCAAAGCCATAGGTTTTGATTATCTCATCAAACCTAAGTGTTGACTGTGTTTTTAGCCAACGACGTGAGAACGTCAAATACGACATGCCTTCAAGAGAATGTAAACGACAACAGACAGTTTTATCAATAAAAGTAAATAACACGAGATTTTATAGTGGTTCAGCCCCGATAGTCGGTAATAGCCTAATCCACTTAGAGATTTTATTATCTTATTCACACTTAAGATCAGATGAACCAGTGCCAACTGAGTTTCTTAAGTATAAATAGTCTAGAATACAAAAAAGGGATTCTCTCAAGAAAAACAAACTTTCTCTCTCTAGAACACAGATTAATTCTCAATTTGCCAAAAAGTCCCTTTACGATCCCACCAACCCTCTATTTATAGGCTTGGGATCCTCAACTGATATCCCCTTTAGATAGGGATATTTTATTATTCATATTATATTTAAATTACAAGAAATATTTAAAATACAACCGATTCCTCAATTTGAGTGAGGAATGAAAGATTCCCGGGTGCCCAGACCGATTCCTGCTGAAGTCGTTCCGGGGATTTTGACGTAGTCTCCTGGTCAAACACATGCATGTTGATTACATGCAAGTATTGGTCAGATATACTCCTCCAAGCTTTCCTTGGCCCAAAGTGATATATGCATGGCTCTCCTCGGACCAAGGTCATGCATGCTTGGCTCTCCTCGGGCCAAGGTGGTCCGAGCCAACTTCCTTGGCCTCTCCCCTCGGATAGGTCCGAGGCAATCTTCTTGACTTCTTACCTCGGATAACTTCGAGCCAACCTCCTCCAACTAAGGTCCGATCGGACCTTGTGTGGCCTTCTCCTCGGACCAAGGTGGTCCGAGCCACTCTCCTTGGCATCTCACCTCGGACAAGTCCGAGGCAACTTCCTTTGGCATTTCAAACTAAGGTCCGATCAGACTGTGTGTGGCCTTTCCTTGGCCAAAATCTAAGTCCATCTTTTGGCATGCATGGGACTTCTCCTCCTTAGCTTCTTACCTCAGATAGGTCCGAGCCAAGTAATTTGGAAGCTTACCTCAGACACATCCGAGCCAACCACCTAGGGAACTCACCTTAGACACGTCCGAGCCAAACACTTGGGAGGCTTACCTCGGACACGTCCGAGCTAAACACTTGGGAGGCTTTCCTCAGATAGGTCCGAGCCAAGCACCTAGGAGCTCTTCAAGCTTGAGGTCCGATCGGACCTACTGCTTCTGTCCCTCGAGCCAAAGTCCAAACTCATCCTTCAAACTCCTTAGACTTGAGTTTGAACCAAACACTTGGGCTTCTTGGACAAGGGCCCGAGCCAAGCACCCTTTAGCCCAAGTATTCTCCTCGGGTGTATTTGGCTTAACCATGGAATCTCACAAGCAGTCCAAATTTTTCTCTGATGCATTGGGCTACTGCTAAGCCAGATCACCCAACTAATCCATGCCACGTGTCAAGTTTACTAACAACTGATGGTTCTCCTCTTGGTTGTACATGGTCCTTTTATGAGATGGTGGGTCTATCTCCACAGGTAGCATGGCCTCATACCCATATGCCAAAGAGAATGGGGTATGACTAGTTGCCGTCTGAGCAGTAGTCCTATATGACCAAAGGACCTCTGGTAACTCTTCTGCCCAAGCACCCTTAGCTTGCTCCAGGCGCTTTTTTAGAGTGTCCTTCATTGTTTTGTTTACCGCTTCAACTTGTCCATTGGCTTGAGGATAGGCTACCGAGGAGAAACTTTTGGTGATGCCATGCCGAGTGCAAAAATCGGTGAATATGTCACTGTCGAATTGGGTGCCATTGTCAGACACTATCTTCTTAGGCAGACCATAGCGACATATTATGTTCTTAACCACAAAGTCCAATAATTTCTTTGATGTGATCGTGGCTAATGGCTCGGCTTCAGTCCACTTAGTAAAATAATCTACCGCGACCACTGCAAACTGCACTCCTCCTTTTCCTTTGGGCAACTTCCCGATCAGATCAATACCCCACACTGCAAAAGGCCACGGACTTTGCATTTGCTTCAAGAGATTTGGGGGCGCTCTGGGTACTTTAGAAAATCTTTGGCATTTGTCACACCTCCTCACGTATTCCATAGAGTCCTCGTTCATGGTAGGCCAGAAAAATCCTTGCCTCAAGATCTTTTTAGATAGACTCTGCCCCCCAACATGATCTCCACAAAACCCCTCATGCACCTCAGCTAGTATGCTCTTTGACTGGTCGGGTGTTATGCACCTGAGTAGAGGTAGGGAATACCCTCTCCTATACAACACTCCATCTACCATGGTGTATCTAGCAGCTTGCCTTATAACCTTCCTTGCTTCATTACGACCATCTGGGAGGGTCCCTTGCTCAAGGTAAGCAATGATGGGAGTCATCCAGGTATCGGCTATCATGATCGGCATGGCCTCTTGTTTATCAATGCTCGGCTCCGCCAAGTATTCTACTGGTATTATATTCAGAGTTTCGGCGTCTTTTGCACTAGCAAGCTTTGCTAGAGCATCGGCATTGGAATTCTGCTCTCGTGGTACTAGCTTGATGGTATATTCCTCGAACTAGGCTAACAAATCTTTGGTTTTGTTTAAGTATGCCACCATGCGTAGGCCCCTTGCCTGGTATTCCCCCAATACTTGATAGACCACCAATTGGGAATCACTGTTTATTTCCACCGATCGGGCACGTACATCTCTAGCCAGTCGCAAGCCTGCTAAAAGGGCCTCATACTCCGCCTCATTGTTAGAAGCATTAAATCCGAATCTTAGTGCACAATGAATTCGGTGCTTCTCTGGTGTGACTAATATTATCCCAGCTCCTGAATGGTGCTCATTCGACGACCCATCAACAAAAAGTTGCCAAGTAGGAATTTCTTCTTTCTGCCTAGTAACACCTTCTTGCTGGTTGGAGACCTCAGCGATTCCGGTACATTCAGCGATGAAATCTGCCAAAGCTTGACCTTTAATAGCAGTCCTTGGTTGGTACTTGATTTCAAATTGGCCTAGCTCAACCGCCCATTTAAGTAGCCGACCAGACGACTCCGGCTTCTGTAAAACTTGGCGAAGAGGCTGGTCAGTAAGGACCTTGATGGGGTGTGCCTGGAAGTATGGCCGCAACTTTCGTGACGCAAGTACTAAGCAGTAAGCCAACTTCTCGATCATGGGGTACCGGGACTCCGCTCCTATCAATCACTTGCTAACATAATATACCGGGTGCTGCACCTTATCCTCCTCACGTACTAAGGCAGCACTAATAGCGTGCTCCGTGACTGCTAGGTACATAAATAGGTCTTCTCCATCAACTGGTTTGGAAAGAACAGGAAGTTGGGCCAAATGCTCCTTTATCGCCTGGAAAGCTTGTTCACACTCGGCGGTCCACTCAAACTTCTTGCCTCCTTTGAGCAGGTTAAAAAACGGGACGCACTTGTCCGTTGATTTCGAAATGAACCTGCTTAGAGCTGCAATCCGCCCAGTCAAGCTTTGCACATCCTTTATTCTTGTTGGAGACTTCATCTCTATGAGAGCTCTGATCTTTTCTGGGTTAGCCTCTATTCCTTGGGAGTTCACAATAAACCCAAGGAATTTTCCAGAACCCACTCCAAATGAACACTTGAGGGGGTTTAACTTCATGTTATACTTCCTCAATATTGCAAAGCACTCCTCTAAGTCTCCCACGTGCCCCTCAGCTTCCTTTGACTTCACCAGCATATCGTCTACGTATACCTCCATACTCTTGCCGATTAAGTCATGAAACATACCATTCACCAAGCGCTGGTAGGTAGCTCCTGCATTCTTTAATCCGAAGGGCATGACCTTATAGCAGTATAGCCCTATATCTATTCGGAAGCTGGTATGCTCTTCATCAGGAGGATGCATGCTGATCTGGTTGTACCCCGAATACGCATCCATGAAGGACAAGGTCTCGTGACCAGAGGTTGCATCTACCAACTGGTCTATTCTCGGTAAAGGAAAACAATCCTTTGGGCATGCTTTTTTCATATCAGTAAAATCTACACAGGTCCTCCACTTTCCATTGGGTTTGGGCACCAACACTGGGTTTGAAACCCAAGCTGGGTAGTATGCCTCTCTGATAAACCCATTCTCCTTCAATCGCTCTACCTCCTCCTTAAAAGCCTTTGCTCGATCCTTGTCAAGCAATCTCCTCTTCTGTTGTACTGCTGAATATCTTTCATCCACGTTGAGCACGTGGCTGATCACAGTTGGTGAGATACCCACCATATCCTTGTGAGACCAGGCGGAGACATCTTGATTCCTTCGCAAGAATTCTATCAGCTGTACTCTCACCTCAGCTTTCAACTTCTTTCCAATCTTGACCCCTCTCGTCGGGTCCTTCTCATATATAGGGACCTCCTCTAATTCCTCGGACAGTCCCACATCACTTTCATAATCCCCAAAGCGAGGATCAAAATCTCTTCCCTCGCTTTGGGCAACGCCCTATTTGGTGACTTCATCACCGGATTGGGTCTTCTGCTCTTTTAAACTAGGAGTGCTCTCCTGGCTACACTCCTCTAACATCTCTTCATCGTTCACTACTACAAGACTCTGGTCTACATCCATCTCATTCACCTCTTATTTCTCAACACACACAATCATGTTGTTCTCCTTGGTACCTTTCTTCGCCTTAGCTATCGAGGCATTATAGCACTCTCTAGCTTCCCTTTGGTCTCCTTGGACACAGCCTATGCCAGCGCTGATCGGGAACTTCATGGATAGGTGCCAAATTGAAACTACCGCATGCAAGTTGGTGAGTAGTGGTCGACCAATAACCACATTGTAGGCGGACGGGCAGTCAACAATCAAAAACTCAGTCATCACGGTTTCATGCTTGGGGGCTTCCCCCGTCGTGACTGGTAACTTGATTGTCCCAGCTGGTGACAGTCCTTCTCCAGTAAACCCATAAATGACGTGAGAGCAAGGCTTCAAGTCATTGATGGATAGCTTCATCTTTTCAAAAGAGGACTTATAAATAATGTTTACAGAGCTTCCTGTATCAACCAGACATCTTTTCACCTTCATATTAGCTATTTGGACTGTCACAACAAGAGGGTCATTGTGAGGATACCTCACGTGTTTAGCATCTTCTTCAGTAAAAGTGAGGGATTCACTTTCATACCTTGGGTTCTTGGATGGTCGCTCCTCCACCTTCATAACCTCGGAGGTGGATGCCGCACCCAACTCATGACGAAGGGTGCGAGCATACCTCTCTCTCGCCTTGTTGCTATCCCCAGCAAGATGTGGTCCTCCACATATAGTATCTAATGTGAAGTCCACAGGTTCAGGTTGCAAAGGTGGGGACCGTTGCCGCTTGAAACCAGGATTATTGTTTCTCCCCTCTCCCTGGGTCTTCTCTGCTTTGTACTTTTTTAATTTCCCCGACCGGAGGAGAAACTCTATCTCATCCTTAAGGTGATTACACTCATTCGTGTCGTGACCATAGTCTCCATGGAAACGACAGAACTTGTTCTTATCCCTCTTACTCATCTCCTTCTTGATCGGTGGGGGTCTCCGGTAAGGGACCTCCTGATGACTGGCTAAATAGATCTCAGCTCGGGTCGCCGAAAGAGTGGTGTAGTTGGTGAATCGAGGTTCGTACTTCGTTGGCTTGTCATTTGATCCCGACTTAGCCTTTTTCTCACTGCGGCGGTCAGACCCGTTATTCCCACCTTGATCATTTCCGCTATCCTTCGGAGTATCACCTGATCCACTTGGATTGTTCATCCCATTCTCTCCTTTTTCAATAGCATCATCCAACTTCATGTACTTATCTGCCCGGTCCAAAAACTGCTGTAAAGTTGAAATTGGATGGTGGTGGATGCTATCCCATAAAGGACTTCGATAAATAATACCGGAGGAGATTGCCACCATTTTCCCTTCATCTCCAACCGCGGTAGCTCGGTTAGCTTCTCCCATAAACCTTTGAATGTAGTTCTTGAGAGACTCATCTTTACCCTGCCTAATATCCATTAAGTGGTTGGCATAAAAAGGAGGGGTTCGGGCGGTACTGAACTGCCTGCAGAACTCCTCCCTAAAGCTCTCCCAAGAGGTGATGGAGTCTGGTTTGAACTTCCAGTACCACTCCTGGGCAGTGTCTGATAATGTGGTGGGGAAGACTCTGCAGCGATAGTCATGCGGGCACTCCTGTCCGGCACACCTTCATCGAGTATCTCTACTCGACTGGTAGGACGGATTGGCTCCTGCCCTTCGACCAGAACGGTCCTCCTTCTATCATCAATGACATCCCTCAGGTCCTTCTGAGCAGTGTTCTTTCCCAACCGGTCGAACACCGTACTCCGAGTCCTCTCGGAAGGTCTGCTAGGTGGAGCGTGCTCCTTGCCATTACGCTGGTTGGGATGCCGTGGTGGCTTTCCTGTTTGAGCTGGTTGATCTTCTCCTCCTCGTTGGTTATTATTCTTCTCCTTCGACTGGTTGGTGTGGTGACTGTCAGCTTCATCACGCCCATGTCCATCTTTGAAGTGGGAAGTCTCTTTGCCACGAGGAGCTTTATTGTGCTCCTGCTCAGAAGGTGTTTTCTTGCTGCCTGACCTATGACTCCCTGACCTGGAAGTCTGTGATCTGTGGCTCCTTGAGGGGGTCTTAGAGTTTCCCCTCTGGGTTGAGGCAATACGGGATCGGGCTCCCTCCTCTTCATGACCAGGTGGGTTATCACCACCCCTGCCTGGTCTATCAGTTTTCTTACGACCAGCTTCTGTGGTCCTTGCCTCTGGGGTGGGTATCACCCCAGGCGCAGCCTCAGCATTGGCTCTGGTCAGTTGCGTAGCTGCCTTCAGAGCAAGTGCAGCTTCGCGATGTCGCCTTTCGGCCTCCTCCTGCTATCGATGGATCTCCTCGCTCCTAGCGTCCATCTCCCGTTTCTGCCTGGCCATTCCCTCAGCAAAGGCCTCCTGCCTAGCATTGAACTGAGCCAGCTCCTCCTGGAATGCGCTCATGGTCTCCTGGAGCTCCTCAACTTCTGGAGCTACATCCTCGAGCACAACTCTAGGCTCAGTCTCACGATCTTGAACGCTGGGACCCTCTGATCTAGCATGCTCCTTAGAGGTGCTTGCCCTCTTGGAGGCCGCATTAGTATTCTTAGGCGCCATATAACTTCAGGGACTGTCTGTCTTCTCTTCAGGCTCACAATGAAAGCACCAAAATGTTGACTGTGTTTTTAGCCAACGACATGAGAACGTCAAATACGACAAGCCTTCAAGAAAATGTAAACGACAACAGATAGTTTTATCAATAAAAGTAAATAACATGAGATTTTATAGTGGTTCAGCCCCGATAGTCGGTAATAGCCTAATCCACTTAGAGATTTTATTATCTTATTCACACTTAAGATCAGATGAACCAGTGTCAACTGAGTTTCTTAAGTATAAATAGTCCAGAATACAAAAAAGGGATTCTCTCAAGAAAAACACACTTTCTCTCTCTAGAACACAGATTAATTCTCAATTTGCCAAAAAGTCCCTTTACGATCCCACCAACCCTCTATTTATAGGCTTGGGATCCTCAACTGATATCCCCTTTAGATAGGGATATTTTATTATTCATATTATATTTAAATTACAAGAAATATTTAAAATACAACCGATTCCTCAATTTGAGTGAGGAATGAAAGATTCCCGGGTGCCCAGACCGATTCCTGCTGAAGTCGTTCCGGGGATTTTGACGTAGTCTCCTGGTCAAACATATGCATGTTGATTACATGCAAGTATTGGTCAGATATACTCCTCCAAGCTTTCCTTGGCCCAAGGTGATATATGCATGGCTCTCGTCGGACCAAGGTCATGCATGCTTGGCTCTCCTCGGACCAAGGTGGTCCGAGCCAACTTCCTTGGCCTCTCACCTCAGATAAGTCCGAGGCAATCTTCTTGACTTCTTACCTCGGATAAATTCGAGCCAACCTCCTCCAACTAAGGTCCGATCGGACCTTGTGTGGCCTTCTCCTTGGACCAAGGTGGTCTGAGCCACTCTCCTTGGCATCTCACCTCGGACAAGTCCGAGGCAACTTCCTTTGGCATTTCAAACTAAGGTCCGATCGGACTGTGTGTGGCCTTTCCTTGGCCAAAATCTAAGTCCATCTTTTGGCATGCATGGGACTTCTCCTCCTTGGCTTCTTACCTCGGATAGGTCCGAGCCAAGTAATTTGGAGGCTTACCTCGGACACGTCCGAGCCAACCACCTAGGGAACTCACCTCGGACACGTCCGAGCCAAACACTTGGGAGGCTTACCTCGGACACGTCTGAGCCAAACACTTGGGAGGCTTACCTCGGACACGTCCGAGCCAAACACTTGGGAGGCTTTCCTCGGATAGGTCCGAGCCAAGCACCTAGGAGCTCTTCAAGCTTGAGGTCCGATCGGACCTGCTGCTTCTGTCCCTCGAGCCAAAGTCCAAACTCATCCTTCAAACTCCTTAGACTTGAGTTTGAACCAAACACTTGGGCTTCTTGGACAAGGGCCCGAGCCAAGCACCCTTTAGCCCAAGTATTCTCCTCGAGTGTATTTGGCTTGACCATGGCATCTCACAAGCAGTCCAAATTTTTCTTTGATGCATTGGGCTACTGCTAAGCCAGATCACCCAACTAATCCATGCCATGTGTCAAGTTTACTGCCACATCATCCTTTTCAAATTTTGGGATAACACTAAGATTCCAGGAACGAGAAGCTTGCTTAAGTCTATAAATGGACCTATTCAACTTGCAAATTTTTCCTTCTTGTCCAGCTACTTTAAATCCTTCTGGTTGATCCATATAAATATATTCGTCAAGCTTCCCGTTAAGAAAAGTTGTCTTGACGTCCATTTTTCAAATCTCATAGTCGAGAACGGCTGCTATGGATAGGAGGATGCGAATGGACTTGAGCATGCCTACCAGACTAAAAGTTTCCTCATAGTCCACGCCTTCTCTTTGAGTATAACCCTTTGCCATTAATCAAGCTTTATAAGTTTTTGATCTTTCCATTAATACCTCATTTCTTCTTGTAGATCCACTTGCACCCAATGGCCCTAAAGTCATTTGGTGCTTTCACGAGATCCCATACAGAATTTGAGTACATTGACTCTATTTCCTATTTCATGGCTTCGAGTCATAGTTCTTTTTCAGGGCTAGCCATTTCTTGTTTGAAAGACAATGGATCATTGTCACTAATGTCATCAACAACCATATTGGTTTCACCATCCAAACCATAGCGAACTGGGTTCCTAGAAACCCTCCCACTACGACGAGGATCCGTGATTGTTTGCTCAGGAACAGTGGTACTTTCTTCATTTAAATCGACTTGCGTCAGTTGGACATAAAGAGTGGGAATTTCATCATCAACTTGTGTTTATGACGATGGAACGTTGATTGGATTCAATTCTTTAACCATCTCCTCTAAAACTACTTTGTTGCGTGGTTT
Source organism: Humulus lupulus (assembly GCF_963169125.1). NCBI lineage: Eukaryota > Viridiplantae > Streptophyta > Magnoliopsida > Rosales > Cannabaceae > Humulus > Humulus lupulus. The sequence continues at coordinate 141,641,779 of NC_084793.1, forward strand.
CAAGTTTTGGACATATTCATTTTCCAGAAAAGTAGCATCCGTAGAAGTAAACATTTTCTTTTCTTAATGACTAAATAAAAGTTCACCCCGAGTTCCTTTAGGATAGCCAACAAACATGCAAACTTCAGTTCGCGATTCTAGTTTTCCTTCCTTTTTCCTTAGGACGTGGGTGGGACACCCCCAAATTCTATAATGGCATAAACTAGGTTCACGACCATTCTAGCATTCTAAAGGTGTTTTGGGGATTGATTTAGATGGCACAACATTTAGAATGTCATTTTCAGTTTCAATTGCATGTCCCAAAAATGAAGTTGGCAGAGTTGAGTAACTAAGCATGCATCTAACCATTTCCAATAAAGTTATGTTACGACGTTCTGCTACACCATTTTGTTGTAGAGTACCCGAAGCAGTAAGTTGAGATAAAATCTCAAGTTCAGTTAAATTATCTTGGAATTGCATAACCAAATAATCTCCACCCCTATCAGATTGCAAGATCTTTAACGTTTTACCTAATTGGTTTTGAGCCATAGCTAGGAATTCCTGAAACTTTTAAAATGTTTCTGATTTCCTACGCATTAGGTAAAGACATGAGTATCTATAGTAATCATCAATGAAACTGACGAAATACTCAAAACCAACCCTGGCTTTCACATTCAGAGGTCCATAGACGTCTGACTGTACTATTCCTAGTGATTCTTTGGCCTTATCACCCTTTGTAGAGAATGGACGCTTGGTCAGTTTGCCTTCTAGACATGATTCACAGACAGGTAATTCACCTAAGGTGAGTTCCCTCAAAGGCTCGTCCTTTGTAAGTCTTTGAATCCTATCATAGCTAATGTGACCTAGTCTCAAATGTCATATATATGTCATGTTATCGTTATTGGTGTTTTGACGTTTATTGGTCCTAGGTTTAGCTACTTTGAATAATTCATTATTAAATGTGAGGGGTTCATCAGGTCGCAGAATATAAAGCCCGTTTTCCAAACATGCAATACACAATTGTGATCCATTGAAAGAAATAGATATATTCAAACTTGTTAAAGTCATAACAAATCGCTCTAATTGCAACATAGAGATAGAAATTAAATTTCTACTAAAATCTGGGATAAAAAATACATCATTTAAAATTAAATATTTATTTCCCAACTTCAGGCGAGCTCTTCCTCTAGCTTGAACCGCAACGAACGCTCTGTTCCCAACTCTATGCTTTAAGCCCCATTTGTCCACCTCCTCCCATGATTCAATAAGTTGTAAAGAATTTCAAACATGGTTAGTAGATCTAGAATCGATAATCCAAATAGATTTATAATTCTCTAAAAACACATGTTTCTAAGATAAATGAATTATAATCGTTACCTTTGTTTTTCGCTGCTAGAAGCTTGGGGCAATTCTGTTTCCAATGTCCATTCTCATTCTAGTGAAAGCATTTACTTTTACCTTTCTTGTTTTTCTTTTTCTTCCCCTTAGGCGTCTATGCATCTGGTTGTGCATTCGTCTTTGCAGGCTTGGGGTTGGTGTTATGTCCACCCTTCTTCTTGTTTCCATCTTTCAAAGATGAAGCTAGGTTAGCTTCAGCCTTAGCTGGATCAGCTGCAGCACTAGTAGTCTTCTTTTCTTCTCCCTTAATCTGTCCACCCATGATAGACTCAAAATTATGAAGCTCATTCATGAGCTGCGTCAGACCATAATCAAGTTTATTCAACACATAGTTGGCGGTGAACAGTAGGAAAGTTGGAGAGAGACTGTTGAGGATCAAGCTGACTTGAGTCTCCTCATCTATTGTAGCTCCATGCAGTTCAGCTTCCTGAAAATAGTTCGTTATCTTGATTAGGTGATCATGAACATGTTGAGATGGTGCCATCTTGACGACCTCAAAACGAGTCTACACAGACTTTGCCCCGAACATGTCTTAGAGCTAATCCATGATTTCGTAGGCCGTCTCAACATTCTCCATCTTTTTCTTGAGATTTTCGACCATGCTAGTCAACATTTAGTACCACGGCTTGTTGTTAGTCGCCTGCTAATGCTCATATTTGTCTCTTACAGACATAGTAGCTCATTCAGCTGGAACTTCCAGGGATTCCTCAGACATGACAAACTTGGAGTTATCATTAATCAACACAATGTTGATATTTTGCTTTCACTTTAAGGAAGTTTTCTCCAGTGAGTTTCTCCTTAAAACTATGGGAGTAGACACAACCATAATTAAAACTATAAATTATCAATAAAATAGAAATCAATCATTTTTTCTCAATGAAACTACTATTAACACAAATTTCAAGAAATTGCACAACATATACTAAAAATATGTAAAATATGAGAAAAAAATACAAATAACAATCATATCTCTATTTCTTTAGGTTTTTAACTAATCTATGATATCCTTGTCCCAGTTGGCGAGAGTCAAAATACACCACTAGTTTAATAGAGTCATAAACTCATTTAATAATGGTGATCATTATTAACAACCTACTATTCGATCAAAATAAGAAAACAAAATTTCTTGTTTTATGAACTAGACCCATAGTTTCGATAATCATAGATTTAGTCCTAGCAGTCACCGTTGGGGTGAATCTGTTAGAATTTGATCTATAATTATCTATATTTCGAAATCTAACATTGTCAAAATAAATAATGAACATCTTCTGTAAGGGGACGAATCAAAGCGTGTCGAGGCCCCATTAAACTATCGACCTTGTTAAACTAACGGTGGAAATCGAATATAATTCTTAAAACAAGCTCATTATATAATTAAGTTAAGTATTTTTATTATCATTTTTTCAAAAATTAATGACTAAGGTTCATCAATAATTAATTTTTAAAATAAATTTTAAAACCAAAGTCCTATAATTTTCAATTAATTCTAAAGTGTCACATTGAAACAAATTCGATTAAATTAGAATTAATTTGTTGCTAATCAATTATTAGGTTCAACTATCTAGAAAAAATAAACCTAAGACAATTAAGTCCAACTCAGGTAAATGGGTCTTAACAATTGAGCTTGCATGGAGGAGGCTTGGGTTAAGTGTGTCGTACCCTCTACTAAGGCCCCCTAACGTCCACACAAGGTCCAATTGATAGGAATTTAAACCTTTGTTTTATTAATTGTTATTACTTGATTATGCTCATTATAATCATACAAAGCAAATGGGTATTCACAAGTGGAATCACCCACAAGAGAGGAATTTAAACTTTATATTTTCTAATGGACCCAAATAAAGCCTATCACTTTATGAATATTTTATTTGGCAACCAAAACCACATATATATTCAAACATATGAGTCATTATATGCATTTAAGCCCAACTATAAAAAATCACATATAGTTCACATATATGTCACATAATTGAATATCCTAATCATGTTACAAAATGAACAATATCTATGTGTTCATGCAAAAATATCACAATTTATCACATTTGCAAAAATACCATAATTAATTAATCTAGAATTTATCTACACAAAATTCATAATTAATTATAATTTTGCAAAAATAATTAAGTTAATTTAAATAAAATTTATCAACAAACTAAGTTAATTTGGATTTTATTTATCAACAATTAACTCAATTATGTTATTTTAGGAAAAAAATTAAATTTAATATCTATGGGATATTTGATTTTATAGAACAATTGCACACAAAAATCTAATGGATATTGTTATCCAAAAAACAGGCACGGACGACGTGGCAAGTGATTTCTGGACACGTAGCTGACACCTGGCGGAATTCTGCTAGGATATCGACCAGTATAGACATTACAAGCAAAAAGCAGCTGAAGTTTACCTGCGACCAGTATGGTCGCAGGTTCCGCGTGTCTCACGATAATTTTATAAAGATCTTAGTCAATCCCGAGATTGACTCCCATGATTTCCTGAGTATCCGATTATTTAGGAAAGAATATCTTTAACAAATTAATGTAATTCCCCTTGAGCCTATAAATAGAGAAAGGTAGCTCAAGGAAGGGACTTTTGGCTTTCGAATTATCTGAGATTAGAGTTATCACATTTTGATATATTGTTTTGTTCTTCAGAGGTGGGTGAAACTCATTGAACCCTAGTTCTTTGATCACTCCTTTAAATATTATATCAATAAAAGTTTAAGTGGACGTAGGTCATTACCAGATTCTGGGGCCGAACCTGTAACGACCCAAATTCGCTAATAAGGCTTAAGGGCCTTGATTAGTGTGCCAGGAGGGCATTAATGGAATAATTGTGATTTAGTGAGTAATTATATGTCTAATAATGTTTATATGATAATTGATTATATTATGTGGTAATATGATATGTGATATATGTGAGAACCACATTATTATGTGGACAGGTTCGCTGAGCACGACTCAAGACAATTCTAGGGCCAGATAGCGGGAAAAGTCACAACGGGGCTTAAGATATGACTTTGGACAAGTCGGGGGTACTTTTAGATAGCGGATAGTGATTTGGGTTATCGGGACATGAAAATAAATATATGGAGATATATTTGAGGTTAGAATGTCTAGGCGGGAATATTGGGGGATTTTACCATTTCGGCCTCGGGGACGGTTCCGGCACCCCGAGCCTCGGGATTGATTTAATATGTGGGATAGACCTTAGGAAGATTTTAGAAGAGAACATAAACCGACTTTAACTTAGCTTCAGCTCTCTCTCTCTTTCACGTTTAAGGAAACACAAAGGAAACTAAGGGAAACTAGCTGGGATTTCTAAGTTTGGTGGTGAGAATTTGGAGGTCTAGCTCAGGGATTGATCAAGCACTTAAACAGGGATTAAGGTAAGCATCTAAACATATTTTCTGTGGTTGAATTCTGAGTTCTAGCTGGGTTTTAGTTAAGTGTTGAAACAAAGTCAGTTTTGGTGTTTTAAGGCAGAATTAAAGAAGGGAACTTGGGAGCTTAGCTTGGCCACAGCTTGGTGAAGTGATTATATAGCAAAGGTGAGTTTTAACTTCTGGTTTAGAGGTTTAAATTGAGTTTAGGTGGCTGGTTTGAGTGTTTATAGCACTTGGGTTCCAGAAGTTGAAAGGAGGTGATTAGAGTGTGCTAGGCTGTGTTTTCTTGGGAATTATGTTGTTTAGATCATGCTAAAGAAGTTGGGAATTAATTGGTTAAGGGTTGGGAAGTTATGGGATGGTTTAAGGTAAGGTTTTGAGCTTTGAAAAGGTGAAAAATCTGGGTTCGAAGGGGAGGGCCGCGGCTCTGTTCTAGAGCGCTGCGACCCTAGCATGCAAGGAAGCCAAGGGGGCGCGCCGGGGCGCCCAATGCAAGGGCCGCGGCGCGTGTGTGGTTCAATGAGGGAATAGGTTCTGTTTTGAGGAAGGGCCGCGGCTAGGCTTTGGGGGCCGCAGCCCTTGGTTGCACACATGAATTCTTTAGGGTTTTAAGCATGGGAAACTGGTCTAGTGTGCTCGGGTTTGGTTTCACCACCGTGCTTGGTGGAATTAGGAGTCCCGGGAGTTAGTTTTGTAACTGGAAACCTATATTTGAGTATTTATGAAACCCTATACTTTGGTTGTGGCTAGGTGATAAAAGCTTAGGCTCGGGAACGGATCGTGCTAGAGGGGCGTTGCTCGTACTTCGATAACCGTACAGACTAAAGGTAAGAAAACTGCAATTGGTTGAACAAATGTGACGGGACTAAGGGCTCCCTATTGTAGAAGCTTGAAAAGATGGTATTATGCCATGCAAGCCATTTAGTGAACCAACGGCCTAAGGGTGCCAAGGGTCTCACTAGCGCACAGGGCGCGGCTCGGTCACTGGTAGCCGAGGACAACTTATTATGCACTGAGCATGGTTTAAGCGGGCCAGAGTCAGTGGGTTAAACAGAGGGTGCGGCCTAAGTCATCGGCCCTGAATATTATGTGATATGAATATTAAATGTGATATAATGTATCTTGTATTGGAATGTATATGCTGAATATCTGTTGTGGATTATCTGATGAGTATGCATGCTTACTGAGCTATTTGTCTGTTGTTATTGTTTGAGTTATCTATGATGTTTTCTTGTTGGGCCTTGGCTCACGGGTGCTACGTAGTGCAGGTAAAGGCAAGGGCAAGTTAGATCATCCCTGACTGGAGAGCTCAGCGAGCAGAATGTACATAGCCAGGTGCTCGACCGCCACGGTTGAGGTCTAGGCAAGGACATGGAACCTGGAGATTGTCTGTTTTTCCTTAGTATGGCTAGTGGATACACTTGTACTTTTGGGAGTCTGCAAACTTGTTTTAACTTTGTTTTGTATGGGATCCCATGTTTACTACGGTATAAATATATGAAATGAGTCTTTTGAGACCAAAACCTTTTTAACCTTAGCTTTCGCATGTTTAGTGACACGTTTTCAAATTAATGACTTGATTAACAAGTCCTGCACCTTTATAAGTACATAGTGTAACGGTCTTGGCTATCCAGGGCGTTACAGAACCACTATAAACTCTTGTCTTCTTTATTGTTTTTGTCATCACATTCGTTTCAACATATTTGTCCACATCAAGCATAATTGACTCTGTGTCAGTTGGCCAAAATCAGGGTCAACATTCTGGTGCTTTCATTAAGAGCTTGATATTGTATCGTTGAAATATCAATGGCGAAAACTACCAAGAAAACTGGACAGGCGGCTGGCACTGCACCATCTCACCCGCCTCCTCCTCCTCCAAACGTGACTGAGGATGAGCCACATTTGGAATTTGAAGAGGAAGAAATGGATTCCGAGACGCTGAGGAATACCCTGGGGGTATTGCAAGATGAACTGGCCAATCTGAGGGCCAGCCAGGAAAGTGCTGCCGAAATCATGGTGCGACAGCAACAGGAAATTGAGCGGCAGCACCTGGAACTGAGTGAAAGATAGGCGGAGATGGACCGTCGCCAGAGGGAGGCCATGGCAGCCCTCGAAGCAGCCCTACAACTGGCTAGGAACCAGGCTGCACCTGCCTCACAGCCTGATCAACCTGCAAATGGGCCGCCACAAAGGGGTCCTAATCCTAGCCCGCCTATCCAGCCCTCGTGCCCCCAAAGGCCCGAGCAGCCACCGGTGCCTCAGGATGATGTCCCGCTGAGGGACCCTGAGGCACAGCCTCTATCCCAAGCTGGTCACGGAAATCCCCCGCAACAAAGGCAGAATAGGGTCGGGCAGACGCCTCGCAATCCTAGACGCCATAGGGGCGACGAGCCAAACCCTCCGAGCAGAGGACATCGTCCTCCTGGTAACAGAAGGAACTCAGAGTCAGGCTCTACGGTCCGAGGCCCCCCATGACATGATAATGCCCGGGGACCTACCGACCAACGCAGGCAACCCTCTAACACTTGAGAGGTTCCTGCCTGAGAAGGCAACTAAGGGAATAGTCGATCCCACCATAGTCAACCAAGGTTCAGAGATGGCCATGGTTATAACGAGGCTGACTCAGGCAGAGGAAACGCTAGTCGGAGGAATAAAGAAAGAGGTGGGGGCATGAGCCTACCACCTAGGGATGACCAACCCGAAAGACGGGACGCTGGGGGGCAGCCCAGACAAAATAACGTCTTCAACCGGCTCGGAGCTAGCGAGCAGCGGAGGAGGGACGAGGATTTGAGAGACGTACTTAACGATCGCCGGGAGCGGCACGACGAGTACGTCCCCCCAGCACCAGAGGCCCCGGCGATTCCTGGCGCCGTACAGGCCCAGATTGATGCCCTCAACCAGGCAGTGCAGCAACTGGTCGGAATATCGACCACGATAGGAGAAAGGGCACTCCTTTCGTCCAGAGGATAGCTATGGCAGAAACTCCTAGCAAGTTTAAGATGCCTACGCTTCCGAACTTCGAAGGGTATGGTGACCCGGTATCTCACGTCAACAAGTTTGAGATACAAATGGACATTCAGAAAGTGTCTGAAGATGCTCGGTGCGGGATCTTCCCTGCAACACTTTCTGATGTTGCACAGGAGTGGTTTTTCAAATTCCCTCCTGCAAGTATAGTTTCCTGGGAGATGTTCGTGAAGGAATTTTACGGACAATTCTATGCGGGTCGTGTGCACCCAACTGAGGCAAATCAGCTGGTCGAAATACGCCAGCAAGACGGAGAACCACTGAAAGATTACATCCAACATTTTATGCGAGCTGCTGCTGGGGTGAAAACAGTGGGAGACGAAGGTAAGATGATGGCCATAACCGCAGGGGTTATGCGTCGCACGCCTCTCTGGGACAGCCTCAGAAAACATGGGGTCAGAACTACCCAGGAATTTTTGGATCGAGCTGACCGATATATCAAGCTCAAGGATTCCATCGCCAATGAAGGGAAGCCCCCAGGCAAGGACAAGGGCACAGCCGAGCCCGCCAAAGCCGCCAATGGGTCGAAGCCCAACGGCAACGGCAAAGGCAACGGGAACGGCAATGGCAAGAATGGGGGGAAACGGTCGCACAATGAGCCTTCCACCTCTGACAATAAACGAGCCAAGGGTAATCGCTATGAATCTCGGTTCACTAACTATACTGCCCTTATTGAGTCTCGGGGAGAGGTTTATCAGGCCACGAGTTCCAGTGTGCCTTATAAGAAACCTGCGCCCATTCGAAAGGATATTTCGAGAAGAGATACTACCAAGTTCTGTCGTTATCATAACGACTATGGACATGATACCAATGAATGCAACCAGCTGAAGGATGAGATCGAGTTCCTTATTAGACAAAGACACTTGAGAAGGTATATACGGGCCTCGGGAAATTCCCAACGAGAAGCTCCAAGTGGCAACGAGCAAGCGCCTGCACGCCAATGCTCGCCACCTTTGCAGCCTGATCCCGTGACTGGCACATTGCTAACCATCGGTGGAGGCCCACACCTCGCGGGAAACAACGGGAAGGCCAGAGAACAATATGCCCGGACTCTGCGCCATGACCAGGACATCGAGATGATGACTGTGGAGGAAAGCGCACCGAAAAAGGCTCGGTCAGAGGAGGGTGATATAACCTTCTTTGATAGCGACGCCCAACATGCCCGGTTCCCACATTCCGATCCGCTGGTCCTGGATATCCAAATGGCCAATATGATGGTGAAAAGAGTGCTAGTTGACACAGGAAGTTCAGTGAACATCCTGTATAAATCTTCGCTGGAACGCATGAAGTTATCTGTTAAGGACTTGGAGCCCTGGAACCAAACAATATACGGCTTCTTTGGTGAGGGACTCGCCCCAGCAGGGTCAATCAGACTTCCAGTGAAAACAGGTATAGCGCCTGCTACCAGGACATTACTCGTTACTTTCATAGTAGTCGATTGTCCCTCGGCGTACAATGCGGTCATTGGAAGGCCTATATTGGTTGATCTTCGAGCCGTCACCTCAGTATGGCATTTAGTCATGAAATTCCCGACAGACGCAGGGGTAGGATGCGTGTTGGGAAATCAGAGGGAGGCCAGGGAGTGCTACAACGCCTCAGTCACAAAGGCAAAGAAGGGAACATCAAAGAGCACTCCCCCAGAAAGGTTGCAGATGGCTATTGATACACAAGCCCAATCTGGTGATGAAGTCACCAAATAGGGTGTTGCCCAAAGTGAGGATAAAGATTTAGATCCTCGCTTTGGGGATTTTGAGGAAAATGTTGGACTCGTCGAGGACCTGGAAGAGGTCCAACTTGACGAAAAAGACCCGACCAGAGCCGTGAAGGTTGGGAAAAACTTAGAACCAACCACAAAGCATGCACTGGTGGAGTTTTTGTGGAAGAACTAGGAAGTCTTCGCCTGGTCGCATAAAGACATGGCTGGGATAGATCCTGCAGTTATTAGCCATGTCCTGAACATAGACAAGAGTGTTCCACCCGTGCAACAGAAAAGAAGGTTGCTCGATAAGGACAGATCAAGAGCCTTAAAAGAAGAAGTCAAAAGGTTGAAGGAGAATGGGTTCATCCGGGTGGCATTTTACCCGTCGTGGGTCTCTAATCGAGTACTGGTTCCCAAGCCTAATGGAAAATGGCGAACCTGTGTGGATTTCACAGACCCCAATAAAGCCTGCCCGAAGGATTGCTTCCCGCTCCCAAGGATCGACCAGCTGGTCGATGCTACTGCAGGACATGAGATCCTCTCCTTCATCGATGCATACTCAGGTTACAATCAGATTAGTATGCATCCCCCTGACGAGGATCACACTAGCTTTCGAACTGATACGGGATTATACTGTTATAAAGTGATGCCCTTCGGACTGAAATACGCAGGTGCAACTTACCAGCGATTGGTTAACCACATGTTTAAAGACTTGACCGGAGTAAACATGGAGGTATACGTGGACAACATGCTGGTAAAGTCGAAAAAGGCAGAAGGACATGTGAAGGATTTACAAGAATGTTTCGATGTATTGAACAAGTACCAGATGAAACTAAATCCTCTCAAATGTTCCTTCGGAGTTGGATCAGGGAAAATTTTGGGGTTCATCGTTAATTCAAGAGGAATCGAGGCCAACCCCGACAAAATAAAAGCCCTGATCGACATGAAATCGCCAGAGAAGATTAAGGATGTACAAAGTTTAACTGGGAGAATTGCTGCCCTAAGTAGATTCATTTCCAAGTCAACGGATAAATGCGTCCCTTTCTTCAATCTACTTAGAGGCAACAAGAAGTTTGAATGGACAGGAGACTGCGAGCAACCTTTTCAGGCCTTAAAAGCCCGTTTGGCACAGCCTCCTATTTTATCAAAGCCTATCGAAGGAGAAACTTTGTTCATTTACCTGGCGATCACCGAAGTTGCTGCCAGTGCGGTACTAGTACGGGAGGAGGAAGGCGTACAAAAGGCGGTTTACTATGTAAGCAATAGGCTAATTGGAGCAGAACTGAGGTATCCTCCCATCGAAAGGTTAGCTTATTGTTTAATCTTGGCCTCAAGGAAGCTACGTCCTTACTTCCAAGCCCATCCCATTACGGTCTTAACTGACCAGCCCCTTCGGCAAGTCCTCCAAAAACCAGAGGCGGCTGGGCGTTTATTAAAATGGGCAGTCAAACTAGGGCAGTTCGATATTACATATTCACCGCGAGCAGCAGTAAAAGGACAAGTCTTAGCTGATCTTATTGCAGAGTTCACCGAGCTCCCAAGCAACGAGCAGTGCGAAAAGCCTAGTGTGCCTGAGCCCCAAAATGAAGCTCCTTCGTGGAAGTTATTCACGGATGAATCGTCCAACGAATCTCACGCGGGAGCGGGAGTGATTTTGATAACGCCAGAAGGGCATCGATTTCACTGCGCCATTAGGTTTGACTTCACAGCATCAAATAATGAAGTCGAGTACGAAGCACTCCTCACCAGATTAAGAATGGCAAAAGACATGAGTATAAAGGTGCTAGATATTTACAGTGATTCACAGCTGGTAGTGAATCAGGTTCTAGGGGAATACCAAGCACGAGGCCTCAAAATGGTGGCCTACTTGAACAAAACTAAAGATCTGTTGGCCCAGTTCAAGAAGTGTACCCTCCAGCAAATACCTTGGGATCAGAATTCGAACGCAGATGCCTTAGCCAAACTCACAAGCGCGAAAGATGCTGACACTTTGAATATCGTGCCAATAGAAAGATTGAGCAAGCCGAGCATACGAGCAAATGAAACCAGTATGGAAATCCGAATGGGAGACACATGGATGGCACCTTACTTGGAATATCTTACAAATGGTGTACTGCCGGCAGATAGGAACAAAGCCAGAACTCTTCAAAGGCAGGCTGCTAGGTATATACTGGTCGATGGTGTTCTATACCGAAGGGGATATTCCATGCCATTGCTCAGATGTATTACACCGGAGAAAGCTAAGGAGCTGATGAGAGAAGTACATGAAGGCTTCTGCGGGGATCATGCTGGGGGGCAAAGTTTGGCAAAAAAGATTCTGAGGCAGGGCTATTTCTGGCCGACTATGAACGAAGACTCAATGGAGTTTGTGCGAAAATGCGACAAGTGTCAAAGATTTTCCAAGATCCCACGTGCAGCTCCAAATGAGTTAAAACAAATGCAGAGTCCCTGGCCTTTCGTAGTATGGGGTATAGACTTGATTGGATCCCTGCCAATGAGAAAAGGTGGAGTGAAGTACGCAGTTGTAGCAGTCGACTACTTCACCAAATGGGCCGAAGCTGAGCCACTCGCTACCATAACGACCAAGAAAGTTCTTGACTTTGTCATCAAGAACATTGTTTGCCGATATGGTTTGCCTCGAAAAATTGTCTCAGACAACGACACCCAGTTTGACAGCGACTTATTCACAGACTTCTGTGAAAGACATGGAATCATTAAAAGCTTCAGTCGCACATCCACAAGCAAATGGGCAAGTCGAAGCAATGAATAAAATGCTCAAGGACACCCTGAAGAAAATACTTGAAGACGCTAAAGGAGCATGGCCAGAACAGTTGCCTGAGGTACTCTGGTCGTATAGAACTTCTCATCGAACAGCGACAGGTCATACCCCGTTTTCCTTAGCATATGGGTATGAGGCTATGTTACCTGTCGAGTTAGATCCCCCCTCACACCGACGCATTACATACGACCAGAGCCAGAATAGCCAACTGATGATGGAGTCCCTAGACTCAATTGAGGAGATACGAGAAAGAGCCCAACTCTGAGTTGCTGCGTACCAGCAAAAGGTCGCCCGGTATTTTAACTCAAAGGTGAAGGAAAGGAAATTCAACATCGGCGACCTAGTGTTACGACGAGTTTTCTTAAATACTCACGACCCCACTGCTAGAGTACTCGGACCGAACTGGGAAGGACCATACCAGATTGAAGAAGTCCTTCATCCGGGCACCTACAAACTTGCACGCTTGAATGGAGATCTCATTCCACGCTATTGGAACGGTGAACACCTGCACAAGTACTACCAATAAGCAGTCCTTTTTAAAGAACTGACTTGTATTAATTTTTACTTTTTACAAGTTTCGAAAAAGGGTTAGCCACGTTGTATGGCTAATCGCTTATAAGTGTAAGATCTTTTCAAGATCACTCGTAAAGACATGTTTAGTCCATTTTAATACGAGATTATAAGGGACCGTGCGCAGCCAGTCATTCTTGCCAACCTTTGTAAATTTATTTTTACAAGTATTTGTTCATTACGTGTGTTGTTTTGCTGTATTATAAGTGTTATGTTTACTATCGAGCAGTTATGTTCGCACAGGTCATGGTCAAGGCAAGTGACCAAGGACCTAAAGCTCCTCGATCACTTGGGGGCATATAAGGTACACCGATAGCAAAGCATACCAAAAGGTATGTAAACACATGAACAAAATGAGTGAAAGCATGCTACGGTACTTAGAGTATTTTTCAAAATTTTATATTTTGTTAAATCAAGCCAAAGTACTATGCTAAGTTCGGTCATGTGAACAGATGTTATAATAAAAAGAAATATTATAATATCATAAGGCATTCTTTTACACCGCAAGCATCACTACTTGGATGTAATTGTTTAAAGTAAAAGGAAAAGTTTGCTGCCCGTGCAACAAAATTAAAAGTAAAAAAAATTTCTTTACACCATGACCCGTGAGTCGTGTAACTGAAGAAAAATAAAAAGAGAATAAGTTTAAGGAGCAGGAGGGCCTTGCTCAGCAGTCTGATTGGCCGTATTCTCAACTCCTCCTTCCTCTGCGTCAGCGACCGGCTGGATGCTTGGAGAAGCAGGGACCCTTGCTCTTTCTTCTTCTGCAGCCAATCGAACAGTGCAGCGGGCCAACTCAGCGTTCCTGGCATCCTCTGGAAGGTAGTTAAAGTTGGCACCCCGGTTGTGTTTCCAAAAGTCGTAGAAACACCGAAGTGTTGCATTCTTGTACCTCTCCAGATCTTTAGCATTGGTAAGCTTAAGCTGCTCCACCTGGCTCTCAAAAACAGCTATGGTCTTGTCCTTAGAAAGGTGCTCCTCCTTAAGCCTCTTGACTTCACGATATTGGATTCAGCTGGAATCCTGGTAATCGTCCCTCTGCTTCTTCAGAGCTGCCTGAGAAGCTTCAGCCTCCGCCAGCTTTGCCACCGCAGCATCCTTCTGCTGGGTGACCACCTCTAACTCCCCAGCATGCCTGGCTTCTGTAGCCTGAAGCTCCTCGGTGGCTCTCACTTGGAACTCCTCGATGGCCTTTGCCCGAGCCTGTTCGATGGTAGTCATAGCATGGGTGCGAGCGGCAGTTATTGTTAGCATGGCCTGAAGTCAAGGAAATAAAAGTTAGATTATACTACAAAAAGGAAAAGTGAAAGTCAAGAGGAAAAATACTTACACTGGCCACTTCGTTAAGAGCCTTGTTGAGGATCTGGTTAACCCCCATGCTCTCAGCTTCGGCCATTGCCTCCCTGCAACGGTCGTGCTTCAAGATATGGGCAAGGCGATCTTTAGCTAATCGCAGGGAGCGGCTCGAGAGCTTGGTCCCAGGAAGCTCTGCTTGCGGGGTGTGCTCCCTTCGGGCCGCAGGCGGAGGGTTGGCAGCAGGGGCAGCCTCCTTCTCAGTAGGAGCAGAAGGCTGGGCAGAAGCTTGTCCAGTAGGCACGTCCTTGGAAGGATCTTCTGTTCGACCCTTCTTGGCCGGGGGTCCTTGGCTTGATTCGCCATTATGCCTCCTGGACGTTTTTCGTCGAACCAGGGGAACTTCTTCCTCCTCCTGAGCCTGGTACAGATCGAAAACGTTGGGAGTAGCCATCTCTACGTATAAAGAAAAATATGCAGATAGTAAGACAAAGGCGGATGAAAATTTATGGTAAAACAGAAAAGAGGTCACAAAGTTTAATACCCGAGCTACAACTACTGGTCACTATACTACTGACTCTATTAGTCATACACTCACTATCTGGCACGAAGAAGTCTGGCCCTAGATTTGGAGTATACGTAAAATTTCCGTCCCCGTCAAACAAGTGACAGGGAATTGGCAAGCTATTTAAAAGCAAGATAAAAATACCATTTTCATCTAAGGATTCATCCAGGTCTATGACAGACTCTGTTTCCTTTTGTTTCCCCTTGCCTTGGGGCGCAGTAGGCCTCTCTGCTGAAGGGACGCCAGTGGGTTCCCTGATTGTAACCCCAGTTGGCCTCCTTCGGGGAGGAGACGCCGGGGGTTGCTGGTCGAGATCCCCCTCGGCCGTGGCATCTGCTACCACAGGTCCTCTTGTTTCATGGAGAGGAGCCAGGAGGCCAGATAGCCTCAGATTTTCATCAGTGACTAGGGACTTAACGCTTTTTTATGCGTCTGCCATCCTGGCCAGTGCGTTGGACCTCAACACCATGTCTGGTGTTGGGTTCGGGCATAACCATGGTCCTGAAAGGCACAGTATACTTTTGAGAGGTTCAGGAGAATTTATTAAGGAAAAGTAGCGACCAGTGAAAATAGCATTTACCTCCTTGAGCAAAGGCCAGGTTGTTCGTAGACATGTTCGGCGTGAGGAAGTACTCCCTACTGTACTGCCCCACGTTGGAAATGTGGGTAGTGTCACTCAGGAACGTTCGGCTAGTTTCCTGGTGACAGAGATGGAAGAAGCCCGTCCCGTATTATTGAGGGTTGGACTTAAGGTCGAAGAGAAAATTGACCTCATGAGGGGTGGGTTCTGGCCATTTTTTAAGTTTATAGAGGATATAGAGTGCGGCCAGCATTCTATATCCGTTTGGAGTAATTTGAAAGGCCGAAACACCAAAATAGTTGGCCACCCCCTGATAGAAAGGATGTAGAGGGAGGATAGCTCCCGCCTCTATGTGATATCTGGACCAAGCGCTATAGGCACCCCCGGGAAGGTTAGCTCTTTGGTCAGCAGCTGGGATTGTGAGATTGACTCCTGTAAGAGGATACTTCCTGCGATAATTGGCAAGCATCCAAGGAGTCACTTGGCTGGTGGGGGAAAGATGCCACTCGACATCAGGAAGGTTTTGATGCCGAGGGCGGGCCTTGACTTGGATACGAGGGTTTGGGGCGGCATTTTCTCGACCACTGGACGAGGGAACCCTAGCCTGTGAATCAGGCTGGGCAGGAGAATTTGGATTGTTTTCGGAGTCAGGTCTTTTCTTTCCTAGAGATTTAGAGCGGGCCATTTGAGGTGGCGATGGATGAGGTCTAGAAGAAACTCTGGAGAATGGAATCTCGTGAACTCGGTCGATCAGTTGTTCTTCGCCTTCGAGTAGCTGGGCAAGAAGATCGTCGTCGATGGGTCGTTCACCTCCCCACAAATCTGGCATTAAAGTCTGCAAACAGAAGAATGGGGAGGTGAGGATGAAGAATTTTGAAAGTTTTTTAGAATAACGCTTGTCGAGTATAAAAGCTAAGCTTTTATACAATAGCATTCTAACAAAAAACTAAATTTTTTCGCACTAACAGTTTGAGAAACAGATCAAAAGTGAAAGCAAAAAAAATTTTGAAAAAGCTTTTTCAACTCCTTTTAGGGCGGGAAAAACCTGGTTTTTCAGCTAGCATAAAAATCAAATTTTTACTTCGGTTTTACGTCCTAGAATCATGATCTTAACTATCAAACTAACTTGTAACTCCTTAGTAACAAAGAAATATCATTCAATATAGTATCACCTATAAAACCCCCTACTGACATGCAACTCAACCCAGAAGCGAATGAACTCAACAGTCGGTCTACAGAAGCGTGCACGACAAAAATATAAAGCATAAGAGTCCAGAAACTTACCAGGATGAAGATCGTGGAGATTTGAGAAATTTTTCGGGCGTAAAAGAGCTCACAGATTGAATCTTGAAACGCCGAAGGATGGTCTCCAAAGGAAGGCAGGGGCTCTGGTGTTAGGGTTTCTTGAAAGAGTGATGGCTTGCGTAAAAAGAAAAAGGAGACTTTGAAGAGGCTATATATATATTTTTGTCCGTAAGCATTAAAAGAAAGTAATCATCAGCTTCCCCTTTTTCAAAGCATGGGGAAGGGTGATAGCCGTCGAAAGGTTACTTGGGAAGCGAAAAGCCGTGATTAGACAAGGGTAGGTTGCTTTTTCCAAGATTGCACGAAGTGTTCTGACAGGTATGGTGGGGTAACCGAAGGGTCGTTTCCTCAAAAGTTTATTTATTGCTCGTAATAAATTAACTTGGGGGGGCAAATGTTATCCAAAAAACAAGCACGGATGACGTGGCAAGTGATTTCTGGACACGTAGCTGACACCTGGCGGAATTCTGCTAGAATATCGACCAGTATAGACATTACAAGCAAAAAGCAGTTGAAGTTTACCTGCGACCAGTATGGTCACAGGTTTCGCGTGTCTCGCGATAATTTTATAAAGATCTTAGTCAATCCCGAGATTGACTCCCATGATTTCCTGAGTATCTGATTATTTAGGAAAGAATATCTTTAACAAATTAATGTAATCCCCCTTGAGCCTATAAATAGAGAAAGGTAGCTCAAGGAAGGGACTTTTGGCTTTCGAATTATCTGAGATTAGAGTTATCATATTTTGATATATTGTTTTGTTCTTCAGAGGTGGGTGAAACTCATTGAACCCTAGTTCTTTGATCACTCATTTAAATACTATATCAATAAAAGTTCAAGTGGATGTAGGTCATTACCAGATTCTGGAGCCGAACCACTATAAACTCTTATCTTCTTTATTGTTTTTGTCATCACATTCGTTTCAACATATTTGTCCACATCAAGCATAATTTACTCCATGTCAGTTGGCCAAAATCAGGGTCAACAGATATTAATAAAACTAATTTATATTTTTATGAAAAAATAATTAATTTTATTATTATGATAACCAAAATATCATAAAAATATCTATTTTCAAATTCAACCAAAATATCTAGATATTACCATAACTTTAAAAATCAATATCTAATTTTAGAATAAAAATAATCAATTTTATCAACATGGTTATAAAAGAAGATATTTTGACAATTTGAATTAATAAATAAATTAAAATATAATTATTGAAAATAAAATATTTTTTGGAAATTTTAGTGTGCAACAAGGCAACACTAGGCTGCCAAGGTGCACCAAATTGTTGCACAAGGTCGCACGCAGCCTAGGAGGTAAGTCTCCCTGTCGCGCACACCCTGCCAGCCGCGTCACAATTTTCAAGCAAAAAATGACCAAATTTAATTTTTGTGCAATTTTTCACCAAAAATCATATATACTAATTATTTTATACAAAATAAAACAGTAACAAAAATAATTAACAATCCTAAAATAAAAAAAATTGCAACAATTATACATTAACACAACATACTTCATACTAAAACACAATTAAATCAATTTTGTTAAATATATCTCAAAAATTCATCAAACATATTCATGCATGAAAATATTGATTACTAAGGCTCTGAGGCGAGTTGTTAGGAATACATTTTACAGGATCATAAATATTTTCATGTATGTTTCATATGTTAAAGGGTTTTTTCACCTGCAGTCGCTATTCTTTACACTTTATAACACTTAAATCCTGAAAGTTGATTTTGTATCAATTAGGTCTTCAACCTTTTCAAATCGTATGATTTAGATCGTCAAATACTATTTTTATTTCTTTTTTCTTTCAAAATACATAAAGAAAATATAATAAATTGTGAATCAATCTTTAAAAAAGTAGACCACTAAATTTATGACAATACCAAACATAATATTGAAAAAATATATATTTTCATGACATTTTAAAAAATATTTAATAGTTTTACAAATTAAATTAATTTTTCCTTGAAAAAAATTATTACCTATACTTTTTTAATATTAATAATTGAACTATCATGAGATTATCAATATTTATCATGTACATATTTATTTTTATTTTGTAATTTTTTTCTATAATGCAACTTATAACTAATCATATATAAATATATATATGCACATAAATAACTTTATATATACTATTAAGTTTTAAAAATGTATGAAATTAACAAGCATAAACATTATAAAAATTGTTAATATCAAAATAATCGAGATAATATAGTTATTAATATTAATTATAAAACAACAATGTAGGTAAAAATATTTTTTTTAATGAAACATTAATTTAATTTATAAAATATTAAAAATTAAATATTTTCAAAAATTCCATGAAAATATTGTAGAGTCCAAGAACTTTACTTAGCTAGTTAAATAGTAGTAGTAGTAACAGTAATAGCTAGTAGTAGTTATAGTATGTTTATCACTGTGGATTTTGGTTCGAGCCGGGACTTAGTTGGACACTCGTAGCAACACTTGTAGATTTTATAAGTTTAACATATAGTTTAAGAATATTAATTATAACCTAAGGTTTGATTAATATGACTGATTATTAAGATGATATTTATTATACTATAAGGTTTAGATAGACCCAATAAGATAATGACATTTGCCATGTGCATGTTTAATGAGAAATTAATTATTTTTTAGGAATAGTTTATTAAGAGTAATATTTGAAAATCCCAGAATCTGCCAGCAGCTTTGAAATCGTTATTAGACTCAGTCAAAGTTGTTTACTCAAATCAAATTAGGCTTAAAAAGTGCAATTACGTGTATAATATTTCAGCGTATGCCGATATATCGCAACTCTAGGGGGCGATATATCGCCACACGGGAATACGAAAAACATGTAACTTCGCACGACCATTTCGATGAGCCTCGGGAATATCAGCCCAGGCGATATATCGCCTACTAGGGGCGATATATCGTCTCTAGGGCTGCATTTTCAAATGATTTTGAAACCGAGCTCATTTTATTCCATAAACCTCTTGATAAGCCATAATCTTTTTGACCGAGTCTTCAGCCTCTGCTGAACAATTATTCAAATGTTTTTCAATTAAAAAGCCATTATTTTATTCAAGCTAAATGAAGATCTTTTCATTCTTGAACTCTATAAATAGGACCTAGTACCCAGCCATTTCTTTCATTCTTCAAGCTGAGTTCAGAGCCTACAAGCTGCTAGGTTTACTTTAGAGTGTTAAACACTTGGGTTGGGGTTATAAGCTTTATCATCATAAGCTTATTAAACACTTGGGAAGTAAGGTTCATAGTGTATATTTCGGTTTCAAGGTGTAGTTCGGTCATAGAAGCATTCAAAGGTATTCCTATTCCTAGTTCATTTCTGTATATTTCCTTAGTTTTATAGTTTTTTTCTCTACACAAATCCTAACTCAATATTCTCTATTCTTGGTTAGGCATCTAAGTTCTTTGAACTTGAGGTTTCTTGTCGGTAAGTATATTCTCGGTGGTTTTTAGATTCATTTCTTTTTCATCTCTTTCTTTTAGAATACTCACCTCTCTATTAATGGTTTTTAGGAGTGTTCCAAAATCCCGTCCTTGTTCTCACATCCCGGAATTTAGTAAGGAAAATATGATAGTTCCTATGTGATATGTGCTATGTTATATAATATGTTATGATTATGCTATAGTATGATTTTATGTGTTATGATATATGTATGTTTGGGGTTTATAGTTGCTATATAGCAAACCTCAACACTTTTATGTTTTTGGGGCTTATAGTTGATTATCTAGCAAACCTCATTGTAGTTTGAGGCTTATAGTTGCTTAGTTAGCAAACCCCAATAGTCACCATGTACATGGGTTAGAATTATGATATGTGTTATAGTATATGATATATGTTTATAGTTTATGTGTATGATTATGCTTCATGCTTGTAGTAGATTTTCCTTGCTTGGCATTAGGCTCATTCCTTTATGTTTTATATGTGCAGGAAAAGAGTATGGCGATGGGAAGATTCTTGGTAGCTTGGGATTGTGTATTGAGGGAGAATGGAATCGGTGGACTGTGAGAACGATTCGAGGATGAAGTTGTTTAAGTCTTTTAATTATTATTTCTATGTATTTCCGCGCTTAATATTGTAACCATTTTATTTAAGATTTAAGTTATGTTATGTTTTATTTTCAAAACAATGGGATCTCATATCCTACTCTGAATTTTATGTATTTTAACTTTTGTTTTACAATTTTAATGAAGTTATGATTATTTCATATGTATGTTTTCTTAAAGATTAGTGTTTATGTATAGTAGTTATTAATGGTCCAAAGTCTAGAATAAGTTAGGTCATTACAGTTGGTATCAGAGCAATGGTTCATTCGCATGAAGTTCTCCTCGATACACACACTCAATGCTCCAAATCTGACCGCCAAGTAAGTGTTTAAGTTATAGTTATTATGTTAATAAGTATAGCTAACAATTTTAGTCTTTATGTTTTCAGTTAAGAATGAACGGAGCATTAACTTATGAGGATATCCGAGCCATTAAGGCTTTAAAAAGAATTAGAGAACCCTGAAACACCATAGGACTCTTAGAGAGAATCACTCGAACACTACTTTTGTTCCACAGGGAGACAGGTCACCTCCAAGAATCTAAGCAGATCATGATGAGATCAATCGAGAAATACGTTTTAGAACTTAGACTTTTTAGAGATTATCCTACTGTGACTGCAACCTTAGAAGAAATTTGGGAGACGATAGATGACAAAGATGAACTCCCGGTAGCTATGAGATATTATTTTCTCATACTTAGGTTCACTTCGAAAATGGAATTTTAGTTTACAAATGAACAAAAACATAGAATTTTTACGAATCTTCCTCGAGGGAATTTTGAGGCACAAGACAATGATGACTATGAAGAGATAGAAGACGATATGCTAGATGAAGGATCGGATGTAGAAGATCCCGATTTTTAGAATAGACTAGTTTCATTGTTTATTTATTAATTGTTTTCTTTTATGATTGTAAATAGTGAAAACTTTCTTTTCCACATTAATATCATGGTTATTTTGTTATCATGTATGAGTTTGATTTTCTTTTGCAATCATAATAAATAATAAATAATGACTAAGTTCGGTGAGGGTGGATACAAATCTATGAACCAAGTTTCTATATTGAGAGGTAGGGGGCCATAGTAGTGGGAACGATTTTACTGATCCCAACCCTCCCTCAATATGGTTAACTTTGGAACAAAGATGAGTTTCGAGCCAGAGAATTAAGTCATATAAGATGATTAGAAACAGACTTAGAAAATAAAGATGGCTTATTTTTCTAAGTATAGAAACCCACTATAATAATAAAGAAGGCTTATATAATTTTCATAAGAAGTCATAATTAATAGGTCCGAGTTATGTTTGTTTAGATTAAGTTTTTGCCTTAGAGCCTATTAGGGTAAAGTTCTGACATGTTTCTCTCAACTGTTAGAACTCTGCTACGATATCACTCCGAAGATATGTTCGTACCAACAGAAATGCCTCTATCACTGCTCCGGTGAACAATGAAGCCCCTCCGGTTCGCAGAAGGGGAGTGCGTGCAGCTGCCAGCCGCAATGCACCACCGACGCCGCCAGTTGACAACACTGTAGAGATCGCCAGACTGGGACAACAAGTTGAGGAGCTATTGTAGGAACAACGACAACAGGCTCAGCCTCAGACTCAGCCTCCGCCTCCGCCTCTGCCTCCGCCTCCGCTGCAACCACAGCCACAGCAAATGGCCTCAGCACCTGTAATGCCCCGGATTCTCTAATATGGTTTAATGGCTGGATTAGTGGGCCGGGAGGGCCATAACTGCTTAATTACGCCATTAAATGTGTTAGGCATGTATATGTGAATTATATTATAATATGATGTTAAATGCATGCATGTGGGCCGCATTTTAATTACAGGGGTGTGATGGTCATTTGGCTCATTGAGAGTATAATTGTATAATCATATGCATGTCGATGATATGTGTTGAGACCACATTATAATGTGGGTTTGTTCGAGCTATTCGACATGAGACGATCTTAGAATATTGATTAGCGGTTTAGTCACAACAGGTGTAAGTGTCGGGGCTTGGATTGAGTCTCGGGGTGATTTTAATGATTAGAGTGTTACCGGGTATTAAAGGGTAACAGGTTGTGAATTATTGGCGTTTAAGATTATTGAGAATAGCGGGAGTTGGAGAGCGTTAATTATGATTAACGAGATAGGAGGGAAGTACCAAATATGCCCTTGGGAGCCTTTAGGAAGTATTAATTGACCCAGGGGTAAAATGGACATTGCACCCCTAGGATAGATATATCCTTTGATAACTGAAGAAGATAGTGGAAAAACAGAGTATGCTTAAGAGTTCTCCCGTACCTTCTTCTCTTCACTTTTCTTTGTAGTTTTTGAACCAATTTTGAGGATTCAAGCTTGGGAAGCAAGCCTTGGGAGTTTGGGAGTGTGTTCCATCATTGAAGAGCATCATAAGCTGAACTTTGGGTAAGTTTTTGACCATGGATTTCTCTGGTTTGCCTTGTTCTGGTTCTATTTTGCAGCTGAGATTTCTAGGGTGAATTCTTGGTTTTATTGGGAGTTTTGGCTAGGGTTCCCATGCTTGGTATGTTTGGGGTGTGTTAGGATGGTTTTTCGGTTCATTTGGCATCAAGAATAGGATTTGGAAGCTTGGAAATCGAGTTAGAATCGAAGGAGTTGAAGAAGGTCGGTTCAGGGGAGTTTGGGTCTGGAGGTAGCGCTATAGCGCCCACCTTAGGGCGCTACAGCGCTCCTCAGGAGGCTTTTTGGCATATGGGTGGTTCTGAGTAGAGCGCTAGGGCGCTAGGGGTTGAGCGTTGTAGCGCTACCCTGTTCCTTCTAAGTCCTGTTTTGAGTGTTTTTAAGGGTTTTTGACTTGGGGTTTCAATCCTTAAGGCCCGGGATCGAATCTACTCACCGTGTGGGCATGTTTCGAGGTCCCGAGAGTGGTGCTTAGGTTAAGACCCTATTTATGTGGATTCTCATTAATGGAGGTTATATTTGGTTGTGACTAGTTAACTGCTAAGGAGCTAAAAGGTTGATCGTTCTCAGGGGTCGTTCTTATAATAACTTTCACTCGAACCAGAGGTAAGAAAACAGTGTATGAATACAGTTGCACCCTGTATGGATATATGACATGCATGGTTTGCTATTGAAGCATGTTGGTTTATATATGTGGACACAGATTGCATATTAAATGCTAGTGAACGCTGGTTACCTGTTTATGGCACTGACTAGTCAGGGACCGACCCTAAAGTCGATGAACATGCATTGAATGGCTCTATGGAATTAATGCTGGACCGACCCTAAGGTCGAAGAACTTATAAGCGCTTGCCTGGTCTAAGACCAGATGTTCATAGCCAGGGCACATGGCTAAGGGACGTTGTCCATAGTTACGACTCTAGGGTCGGGAGGAAGGTTATGTTGGTGACCAATCCCCATGCACCTATCCTGATTAAACTTATGAAAGAACCACTTATCAGTTAGGCCTTGGTGACCCTATCGTCACAAGGTTAGAGGGAGCTGTACCCATCATTTGTGACTTTGGCTACTGTCACCTATCTGTTTTGGACTGATAGTCCTGAATGGTTATTATGATCGTTGTTGATATTATGTCATGCCTTATTGTGTTTTCTTGCTGGGCCTTAGCTCATGGGTGCTATGTGGTGCAGGTAAAGGGAAAGAGAAGATCGCCCAACCTTGAGTGGAGAGCCTTGGCGGTGTTGTGTACATATTTGGCCGCTTGACCACCACGGTCAGGGAGTTCTCAGAGGAACTAGGGGTTTGCCCTATTTTTGCCGCTTAGGCCGGCGGGGATTGTAAATTTGAAACAGTAGCGACCCTTTTGTATTATGAACAACTTGTAAACGTTTTAAAGGCTCATGAGCAGTTTATTTACTTAATGAAATGTATCCTTTCCTTTTTATTGGTTTTTACACCTTAGCCTGTTAATAACACTTAGATCACGTTTTTAACCAAAGGACTCGGGTAGCGAGTCAAATTTCCGGTTCACTGTTCACCATAACTATTCTGGGGTAACCAGGGTGTTACAGCACCCCAACAAGTTGGTCCATATGGGGGATGGCCACTGGCAAACTATGCGCCATATCCAGTTCAGCACATGGAGCCATTTTATGAGCGGTTTCGTAAGCAACACGCTCCGAACTTTGAAGGGACTACAGACCCCTTTGAGGTAGAAGAGTGGCTAAGAAATGTGGATCCAATCTTGACACACATGAATCCAGGCAACGTGGACCGCATATCCTGTGTTTCATCTCTGTTCAAGAAAGATGCCAGAATATGGTGGGACTTAGTCCAGCAGACGCATGATGTTGCCACCATGACTTGGACCCGATTTGTGGAGCTATTCCACAAGAAGTACTATAATTCGACTGTACTCGCTTCAAGAGTTGAGGAGTTCGCTAGCTTGGAGCAAGGGAATTTATCAATGGCTGAGTATGCTCGGCAGTTCAACCGATTAGCTAAATTTGTACTAAAAATGGTTCCAACTGACTATCTGAGGGTGTCTAAGTTCATTCGAGGACTTCGACCGAAGATTGAACTAGGGGTTAAACTAGCAAACCCAGAAAATACTACATATGCCGATGTTCTAGAGACGGCAATAGAAGTAGAAAGGTTGTAGGCTAATGTTTTATGGTTAATTCAATTTAATTAAATAATTAAAATAATAGCTTAAAAAACCCTATATGGCTGAATACTAGATATTTTGTCAAGTCTTGAGATTTTTCCATTTTTAAATTCAAAGCATAAAAATCTTTAAATTTAAAAACTATTATTTTCTATAATTATATAATAAAACTAAATTCTTATGTATTAATTAAATATAAACTGATTTCGTTTATAACGAAATATAAATTTATTAAAACGTTATATACATATATATAATTATATTTAAAAATAATTAATTAAATTATTTATTCAAATTAATTAATTATAATTTGAACATTGATTTAATACTATTTATCAACTTGACACCAATTTGTCATAATTAATAAATTTGCCTAAATTTCTCTTTCATTCTCTAAATTCCACATCTTAGTAAAATTGTCCAAAATTGACACAAAACAATTTTGACAATCCTAATTTATAATTAAATCAATTAATCGAGACTATCTAGATAATTTAATCAAGGGCATAGTGGGGACCATGGACCCATGAATTCAAGCTCCAATAAGTATCATAAATTACTATCGAATAATTTCACTACCTTATTAATTCCTCGTGACTCCACTAAAGACTCAGACTTGCACTATTGAACTCATAGAACGCTTTACACTTAAGTAAATATGCTGTCCATTGTTACAACCATAATTTGTCTTTCAATCCTCTATAGATGATCTACAACTGAGTCGAGTAAAAATTACTGTTTTACCCCTCATTGTATTTTATCCTTAAATACCACTAAGTTCCTTGTAAATGGTATTTCTGCGAACTTTAATCACAGAAATGAGTACTCAATCATTTAACTCGTTGAACCAAGCTACAAGGTGATCATCATTTCACTTCTTGATAGAAGTTATCGATGTTCATATCTATGATTAACACTCCCACTCAATTATACTACTAATTACCCAAGATGTAAGAGTGGGCTAATCCGTAGGGTAAGCTGGTAACGAACAAATCAAAGGACTTGAATAATACAATCAGTTAGAATACTAACCACTCAGAATTGAGATTGAATTAACCTATGGTCAACTTTATGATATGACTTATATTAGATAATAACCATACATTTACTTATCTATCTAAAGTCAATATCGATCCAATTCGATGTAACAAATACATCTGATCTTATCTACTTTTCTAATGTTCTAGAAAGAACATAACACTACAATGTGTAAGTGGATCATATTGTAGATCGGAAAGTCGGTGTAAATCACGTGCCCTAACTAATCTTAGGACAAATGTATTTTTGAACATATAATCATTTTTATATTCCATTGTGATTACGTCACTATAAATACAATTAGCTATATGCTCGGGAATTAATAGATGTTTATATTAAACAAATAATCATGAAAATAAAATATGTAAGAAAAGTGATTGACCAAGTAAAAAATGATTTATATTCTTTTATTGATAATAAAATGAGATTACAAAGAAATTGGGTTTTAATTAGGGCATGAAACCCCAACACATAGAACCAAAGACTCTCAAAGAAGAATAGTCAGGGATATGTCCATATAGCTTTTCGAAATGAAATGATTGAAGATGGAATCTTATTAATAAGGTTGACAGCAGTGAGAACTGCCTCCCCCAAAAACTGACTAGGAACAAATGATGGCAACAAAAGAGAATGAGCAGTTTCAATAATGTGTCTATGCTTTCTTTCTGTAATGACCAAAAATCACTAATAAGGCTTAAGGGCCTTGATTAGTGTGCCGGGAGGGCGTAATTGGTATTTATGTGAATAATGATTAAACGCATGATTATGTGACATGTATGATCCTATGATTATATGGATATGTGAAATGCATGTCTATGAGTATTGAATATGCATGTGGGCCCTGTTTAGCTTGTAAGGGCATATTTGTAATTTTGACCCGTTGAGGGCATAAATGTAATTATATGTAATAAATTATTGAGACCACATTATTATGTGGATACATTTGCAACTTGTGGCTCGAGGCGATCCTAGTGAGCGGTTTAGCGAAATAGTCACAATTGGGATTTATACCCGGCTTGGGGGAGCCTGGGGGTATTTCTGGGAACTTGGGAAATATATTGAAGATTATTAGGCATTGGGGAAAATAATTGGTGATTAATTAGAAGACGAGAATTAAGTGGTAAATATTAGGGACATTCGAGGAATTAGCGGGAATTGAGAACAATGACCAAAATGCCCTTAAAGTGATTAAAGACTTGGTTATATTTGGGAGGGCAAAAGGGTCTTTTGGTGTTTAAGAGGGGATAAGTGTTATTGTGCCCTTTTGGACTTATTGGAAGTTGTAGAAAGAATGAGAAACTGAAGGAAAAAAAGAAAGAAGGAAAAACAGAGCATCAAACCTAACTTTCTCTCTCTCTCACGAATTGCTGCTTCTCTCTCCCTTTCTTGTGGATTTTGGAGCTGGAAACTCAAGGAAAGTCAAGGCAAGGTCTTGGGACTTTGATCCTTGGAGTAGCTAGAAGTTCAACTAGATTTAGCTCAACTTAAGGTAAGGTTTAAATATTGATTTTAGATTTCTGGATTATGTTGAGGTTGATCTCTGAACTTGGGTTTTGGATGGGAATTCAAGGACATAAGCTTGGGAATTGGAGGAGTTGTTGTCCAAAATAGATACTAAGTGCAAGTGTACACTGTCAACAAGTAATAAGGTGATAAGAACCCAATATCGTATCCACAAGGATTGTTTTTAAGCTTAAAATTGTGAAATTAAAGTCTAGCAAAATGATTAAAAATAAAAGAACCAAACTCAAATTAAATTGGAAGTTGATTTTTTATATGCAATTAAAAATAACTAACAGCTAAATTTAAAAATCTAAATTAATGGGATGCAATATAAAAATTAGTTGATAATGAAATGGTAAGTTAGGATAATTAATTCCCCCTATTATTCAATTACTGGAAACAATGCTATGAAAATGTTGTGGCACACTGACAGTTTACTAATCAAGAATTTTAATCAAGTCCATAAGTTTCTGTCGAAATCAAATGGGTCTAACTCTCTAATTAAATTATTTATGTCTAAGCCAATTTAATTTCAAGAATTTCATATCAACCACCAATTCTATTAGATTATGCAAGGCAAATATATATGTCTATACCCTCACAAAAGTAAAATCAAAGAAATTAATCTTGCACCATTCAAGTCTTTTGTCCAATAAGTAAAATCCTTTTCAACAATCTCAACTATTTTAATCATTTACTAAAGGTGATCAAGCAATAGTAAATATTAAGCATGAAAATTACTTGAATGAATAAACCTCAATTAGCATTAAGCATCAATAGCAAAGTTCCACAATTGCATAATAAAGCTTCTTCATTATCCTAACTTTAAGAGAATTAGTTCATAGCTTTAAACACAAAATAACCCAACTTATAATCATCCATAAATCAAAATAAAATGCAAGAAAGAATGAAGTTCTGAGAGAGAAGGGGAAGAAAGCAAGCCAAGAATATTATGGAGTGTCCCCCAAATAGCCCTTCTCTTTTTGTCTTCTTCCTTAGGATCCTCTCTCCTTCCTTCTTTCTTCTTTTAATGGCTGCCAAAATGGGTATTTTTTTTCTTGCACCAGGCGGCTGCCCCTTTCTTTTTATCTATTCCCTCTTCCCAAAAAGAGAAAATGATGATAGTCCCTTGAGTCACATGAGCTAGGGCTTCTCTATTCACGTGCAAGCCTTTATTTTGTCTCTTTCTCCACCTTTTTGGACCACCAATTAATAAAAGCCCAACATTCAGCCCAACCTTCAGCCCAAAAATATATATATATATTAATGAAATACAAATGCCTCAATAATTTATGAAGTGGCAGACCAAAACATGTGAAATTCCTTAATGCTGCCTGAACGAAATTCTGTGAAAATGCTGTAGAAATCTAATAATTTATTTCTCAATTCAAACTCCAAATCTTCTCTACAGTTTCCATTAGATCTCTTGCCCAACTTCAAAAACAAACATAGCATTTATGAGCCTCTTTTCATCAATTGACAAGCATTAACATTTAATAGCTCTAATTAGAAAATTAACAAAAACTACATTTAAAATAATTGTAAATCACTCAAGAAACACATTTTTTGCTCAAAATATTAGTTTAACAATGGTAGAATAACTCTATATCCTAGATTTATCAGGAGCTAAAGTTTGGAGGAGCATAAAGACAACCTAAGGTCAAATTCTCTCAACTAAGGTAACCAATTCTAGCTTTGAAGTTCTAGGTTTTTGGTTTTCTGCTGATGTTCTTGAGCTTTTAGAGCTCAAGTTGGGTTTATGAATTTTATGATGCCTTTAGCTAGGTTTTTGATGTTGATGGGTTGATTTGGTTGAGTTATAGTGAGTTGTAAGGTCAATTTTGAGGTTGGTTAAGGTTTGGAGTGATTTGGTAGAGCTTTGGCTCAGGAAAGTTTAAAGGAAAAACCCAGAAGTTGCTTGCTGCTGGTTGTAGTGTTGTAGCCCTAGCATTGGAGTGCTACAGTGCTATGCCTGGTTTCCTGGGGGGCGTTTGTCTCTGCTTGTAGCGTTGTAGCACTACCCTGCCTCCAGAAGTGGGTTTTGGGTATTTTTCTTAGGGTTTTCGCTTGGGGGCTCGGGGGTCAATTCCACCACCCTGTTTGGTGGAATTAGGCTTCCCGAGGGCTTAGGATTGGTCCCAAAGTTGGGTTATGGAATTGAGATTTAATGATGGTTCTATTTTACAGTTGTGACTAGGTGTTCGCTAGGGCTTGGATCGGGATCGTGCTCAAGTGTAACTTCAGTTAGCCAAAGTGCTCGAAATCAAAGGTAAGAGAACTGCACCCGGTTATATGGTTATGTTGGGACTAAGAGTTCCCTATACTTGTATGTGATGTCATATGATGGTATTATGCCATGGGGACATGAGATAAATGGCCTAAGAGTGCCAGAATCTATATTTGCGCATAGGACGCAGCTCGGCCACTGGTAGCTGAGGTTAATTAAATAATCACTATGCTTGGCCTAAGCGAGCCAGAGTCAATGGGTTGAACACTGGGCTCGGCCTAAGTGAGCTGAAGATAGTGACTAAACTGAGGGTGCGCCTAAGGGCGTTGACCCTAGTTATTGAATGATATGTTTATTGTGTGAATCTGATAATTATAGCATGCTAAATACTTGGTTAAGAGACTATTGATTTGTCAATTAGTATCGTTGATTATGTGAATGTTGTGGCCTGTTAATGTCTGGTTGATATCTTATGAATCATTTTACTGTCTGAATTGTCTATGTTATGTTATATAGTTTTCTTGTTGGGCCTCAGCTCACGGGTGCTATGTGGTGCAGGTAAAGGCAAGGGTTTGATGGTTCAACCATGAATTAGAGAGCCCTAGGGGAAAGGTGTACATTGTCAGCTGCTCGGCCACCACGGTCAAAGGATTGTACAGGGACGGAAACCTAAAATGTATATTTTTCCATTATAGTGGCCTTGTTCATTTATAACTTTTGGAACTTTTTGTAAATATGTCATTTAAACCCTGTTTTGGGATCCCATGTACTAAACAATTATTTTAACGAAAATTATCTGTTTATGACCAAAAGCTTTTAAACTTAACCTGTTTATGACTATAGGATCACATTTTTTTTAAAGACTTGATTAGCAAGTCCTGCACTATTTTAAACACACACTGTAACGATCTTAGTTATCCAGGGCGTTACACTTTCAGTAACACCATTTTGTTCAGGTGTATAAGTATAACAAGTTTGATACACAGTTCCATCTAAAGCACGCAAATCACATAATATATTTGAAGTATATTCACCACCTAGATCACATCTAAATCATTTAATAACAGAAGCATGTTGAGCTTTTACATAAGATCGAAAACGATCATAAATATCATAGAAATCATAACGACGTTTCATATGAAAAACCCAACAAAATCAAGTGTGATCATCAACAAAAGAGACATAATATCTAGACTCTCCTATTTTAGCAATAAGAAAGGGTCCCCACACATCATAATGAACTAAGTCAAAAGGTGCAACCGAACATGAAGTACTTTCATTGAAAGGTAAAGCATAAATTTTTCCAAGTTTACAACTACTATAATCAGAAATATCATGAACTTGAAAATTTCCTAAGGTTCCCATAGAAGATAAGAATCTAAAACAGGAAGTTGAATCATGAACAAGGCGAGAGTGCCTTAAATAAAAACTAGACGGTGAAGAAGACAAATGAAAGGAAATGTAACGCTTTGGATAGCCAAGACCGTTACACTATGTTTTTTAAGTATGATAGACTCACTAAACGAGTCTTTTGGCCATAAACATGTAACTAAACGTAATTAATGGTTTAGGGTTAAAAAATTTGGTCAAAAGGAATAACCATTTCATAAAAATGTCGTTCATACATGGGATCCCAAAATAACGTTTAAAAGGTTAATTACAGTTCAAAAGGTACAACCAACTGACCTAAGCGGCAAAATAGGGTTTGACCCTAGTTCCTCTGAGAAACCCCGACCATGGTGGTCAAGCAGCCACATATGTACACATCACCACCGAAGCTCACCAACTTACGGCTGGTCCAACTTCCCTTTCCCTTTACATACACCACATAGCACCCGTGAGCCAACGCTCAGCAAGAAAACCTAAACATACTCATAAGCAGTTACTAACACATCACATAATCATAATAAGCATGCCTAGCAGTAATAACCCTACTCATGCATGCATTCTATTCAGATAAGTGGCTAATAAGTGATACCAGGGCCTGTTGCCCTAAATAGGTGACCATAGAGTCACCTTGGGGCCGCTGCCCGACATAAATGACTAATAAGTCATACAGTGGCCTGTTGCCTTAGAATATGGGACTATAGAGTCACCCCGGGGCCCACTGCCCTATCCTCTATATAACCATCCTTAGAGCTGGCCCAGCGTACCTGGCGCTTCATTTTTCCAACGACGATAAGGTCAATTAAGCATATAATACGCTCCTAATTAGGCGTAACCATATCGTCCAACACTAAATGCGCTATTTTCGCCATTGACTTATAAGTCAATGCTTTCGTCTGGCGCTCAGCATGCTATTGTTGTCTTTGACTTATAAGTCAAGACTTTTCAGTCAGACAATGCAAACAAGCATACATCATTTAATAATTATCTAGATACAGAGCATTCAGGCATGCTTAATCAAGCAATCACTAGCACAATTATTATCATGCTCATTCACAGGGGCCCGAGACCTAATCAAATCTATATTTAACAACTGGGCCAAGCCCTAATCACATACATAACGTACTGGGTGTACTTTTCTTACCTATGGTCCAAGCACAAGCTAGTTAACCATGACCCCCGAGCACGATCATGTTCTGGGCCCTAGCAGTACCCTAGACATAACCATAATAAATGATATTTATTAATATCGAGTAAATAATGGTTTATAGACCGAACTGTAGCCTCTGGGACCTCCAATTCTACTAAATTGGGTAGTAGAATCCTTCCCAAGCCTTTAGGTTTGAGTTCCCGCCACCCAAAACCTATTTTGGCTAAAATTCCCATTTTGAGTCACGACGCCCCTCACAGGCGCTGTGGATCTCATCAAATCAGATAGCCCACCCTCACTTTTCTCTGGACACGAGTCGCGGCGTGATGGCGATTCAGGGAACCGACCAGGCTCCTAGGTTCATGGGGGTCGCGGCTCCCAAAGAACAGGGTCGCAGTGTGACCCTGCGAAACAAGTTTTTCAAACATTTTCTCTGAGCTAAATCCATTAAAATTCACCCCAAAATAGTGCCAAACCCATAACTGAGTCCCAAAACACTATCAGTACTTCACAGGCAACAAAACCCAACTCACAAACGAATCAAAAACTCCCCAAAACCATAAAATTAAATCAAGCTTAAGAAACTTAAAGAAAACAAAAATCTCATAAACTTAAAGCTCGAATTACCTTTGTTACAATAGTTTTCGAACTAAGTTCCTAGGCTATCAAGATCCTATTCTTCCATGACTCTAACCTCGCTTGAATCCGAGCTCTAGAACTCGAGTTTCCTTCGAAAACGCTAACGACCATAAAGAGAGAATGGGAGAGAGAAAATGAGAGTGAGACTGTGTTTTGTTGAGTTAATGAACTCAGTCGAACTCTTATATATGAACGGTCCCCAAATGACCAAAATGCCCCCACTCAACCTGGTTCTCTCTCAATACCCCATAAGGGTAAAAATGTCATTTTTACTCTCCAATCTCGTTTACTCAAATTTCTCCAAATAATTCCGCTAAACCCAAAATATCGTTATTTCTCCCAAAATAAGACTCACACTAGAATGAGTCCCGGTGACTCTCCAGATCACCCAAAATACCCATTGGCTCGCCTCGAGCCAGGTATTTCTCCCCATTGTGACTAAACCACTACTTGCTCCCTAGGATTGTCTTGTGCCGAATAACTCAAATATATCCACATAATAATATGGCCTCAATCAATACACACACACACACACACACACACACATATATACAAATATGCCCTCATCGGGCCAAATTACGAAAATTCCCTTCTAATAAGAAACAGTTCCACATGGATGCTTAATACACCTAAACATGCCAATATAGTCATATTATAATATAACTCACATAATTCATATAGTCATGCATATCATCACATAATAATGCAATTAAATCAATTACTACTCTCCTTGCCCCCTAATCAAGGCACTAAGCCTTATTATGGAAATTGGGACATTACAACTCTCCCCTCCTTACAGGAATTTCATCCTCAAAATTTTACCTAAACAGCTCAGGATACTAATCTCGCATGTTGGACTCTAATTCCCAGGTCACCTCCTCAACCTTGTTGTTCCTCCATAATATCTTAACCAAATGTATGGTTTTGTTTCTCAGGACCTTGTCCTTCCTGTCTAGTATCTGGACCGGTTGTTCTTCATAAGAAAGATATGCCTGCAGCTCCAGATCTTCGTAACTCAATACATGAGTCATATTTGACACAAACTTCTAAAGTGTCGAAATATGAAACACATTGTGTACGACCAACAGTGCCGGAGGTAAGGCCAACCTATAGGCCACCTGACCGATCCTTTTTAGGATCTCAAACGGTCCCACAAATCTAGGGCTCAACTTGCCCTTCTTCCCAAATATCTTCACCCCTTTCCATGGTGAAACTCTAAGGAAGACATAGTCTCCCACTTGGAACTCCACGTTCCTGCACTTCAGGTCAGCATAACTTTTCTGTCTACTCTGAGAAGCGAGCATCCGAGCTCTAATCTTCTCAATAGCCTCATTGGTCTGCTAAACAACCTCAGGACCCAAGTATTTCCTTTCTCTTGTCTCATCCCAATGAATGGGTGACCTACATTTCCTACCATACAACTGTAGAGTCCAAGAACTTTACTTAGCTAAGTTAGATAGTAGTATTATAGTAATTATAGTATTATCTTTATGACTGTGGATTTTTTCAGACCGGGATTTATTTGGACACTCATAGTAGTACTTGTAGATTTTCTAAGTTTAACCTATAGTTTAAGAATATTAAATTTAACCTAAGGTGTGATTAATATGACTGATATTGAGGATAATATTTATTATACTATAAGGTTTAGATAAGAACCAATAGGATTTTAAGCACATGTTATGTATGG
This sequence comes from Humulus lupulus, assembly GCF_963169125.1. Lineage (NCBI taxonomy): Eukaryota > Viridiplantae > Streptophyta > Magnoliopsida > Rosales > Cannabaceae > Humulus > Humulus lupulus. Next base: position 141,676,655 of record NC_084793.1, read on the forward strand.
GTTTAATAATGATTAAGTATTTTGAGGATTTAATTTATTAAGGTAAAATTTGAATGCTCTAAGGTCAGTCAGCAGCTTTGAAAACGTTTAAGGGCTTAGTCAAGGTTGTTTACTCAATTCAAATTAAGCTAAAAATGTGTAATTTCGTGTTTAAATAATCAGCGTATGCCGATATATCGCAGCTATAGGGGCCGATATATCGCAGCACGAAGATACGAAAAACACGAAACGATGCACGACTGCCTCGGGCATACTGGCCCAGGCGATATATCGCCTACACGTGGGAGGCACGTGATGGTTTTAAGTGAATGTATCCTACTCGGCCATCAACCAGAAGATTATTGGTTTATCACACATCATATTTATGTGCGACCAGCCTGGTCGCATGTATTCATTTAATTCCTTTAGATGTGGAATCTTGTAATTATGCATTAATTGTAATTTCTTTATTTACCTAGATATGCAAGTCTTAATTGTAATTAAGGCCCATTGGCCCATGTAACCTTCTTGAGCCTATAAATAATAATCAAAGGGCTCAAGGGAGGGGACTTTTGATCTTTGAAATTTGAGAGAAAGATATAGTGTTATTATTCACCAAAATTGTAATCCTTCTGAGGCTGGTGAAACTCGTGAACCCTAGTTCATTGATCACAATGTTGGGATTCAACAGCAATAAGAAGACTAAGTGGACGTAGGTCATCACCATCCTATTGGGGCCGAACCACTCTAAATTCTTTGTGTCGTTTACTTTTCCATCTGAATTTCTTCTTGTTTTCATCTCATTTTATATCGTTTATCTGACTCTGTGTCGTTGACCAATTCGAGGGTCAACAGAGGCAAATACTTACTCGAGGACCCTTCAAAGTTCAGCACACATACTCACATCATGTCCTCTAATATATGTATCGTCCTCTCAGATTTTCCATCTATCTGAGGACGATAGGCGGTACTGAACTTCAACTGTGTACCCATAGCCTCCTACAGACTTCCCCAGAACTTGGAAGTAAATGTGGGGTCCCGATCTGACACGATCAACCTCGGAGCCCCATGAAGGCGCATTATCTCTCTCACATAGAGATCTACATACTGATCAACTGTATAGGTCGTCCTCACTGGTAAGAAGTGAGATGATTTGGTGTATCGATCCACGATAACCCACACCGAATCATGTTGACCCACGGTCCTGGGTAACCCAACCAAAAAATCCATTGCAATATCCTCCCATTTCCACTCTGGGATATCCAGAGGTTGTAATAGCCTTGCTGGTCTCTAATGCTCAGCCTTGACCTGCTGACATGTCAAGCACTTAGCTACATATTTCGTCACATCTCTCTTCATCCCAGCCCACCAATATAGCGATGTCAAATCCTTATACATCTTCGTGGTGCCTGGATGCAAAGAGTAAGGGGTGGTATGAGATTCATCTAGAATTTCCTGTCTGATAATAGTATCCATCGGAACACAGTTCCGACCTTTGTATCTCAGCAAGCCCAAATCTAACATTGTATAGTCCCCAGCCACTCTGACTAGGACGTCCCCTCTGATCCTCATCAGTTATGGATCTCTCAAATGACTTTCCTTTATCCTCTCCAAAAAAGTATATTGTAGTGTGATGTTGGCTAACTCGTCCACCACTAACTCTATTCCAGCTCTAGTCATATCCTCTGCCAACTCTTTGGATATCTGTCTCACACTGTATAATTGTCCCGGACCTTTCCAGCTTAAGCCATCTGCCACCACATTGGCCTTTCCTGGGTGATATAGGATTTCACAGTCATAATCCTTCACCAACTCCAGCCAAAGCCCCTATCTCATGTTCAAGTCTTTGTTCGTGAAGAAGTACTTCAAGCTCTTGTGGTTAGTGTATATCTCACACTTCTCCCCATATAGGTAATGCCTCCATACCATTAATGCAAAGACCACTGCTGCTAAATCCAAATCATGAGTGGGGTACCTTTGCTCATATATCCTTTAACTGATATGATGCATAGGCAATCACCTTCCCTGTCTGCATAAGAACACAACCCAAACCCTGTCTCGAGGCATCATAGTATACCACAAACTTCTCTTGATGTGTTTGAAGACTCAGTACTAGAGCTGTAATCAACTGCCGCTTCAGCTCCTGGAAGTTGTTCTCAAACCTATCTGACCACGCAAACTTCTGATTCTTGCATGTCAGTTCTGTCAATAGGGTAGCAATCCTTGAGAACCCTTCTACAAAACGTTTGTCATAACCTGCCAACCCAAGGAAACTCCTAATCTCAGAGGCGTTCGTTGGCCTTGGCCAATCCCTAACTGCCTCAATCTTAGTTGGGTCCACCTTGATCCCATCTTTACTAACAATGTGACCAACAAAAGTCACCTACGATAACCAGAACTCACATTTCTTGAACTTCACATACAGTCTGTGTTCCCTCAGCCTCTGTAGAACCAACCTGAGAAAATGCTCATGTTCTGCCTCTGACTGAGAATAAACTAGAATATCGTCGATGAAGACGATCACAAATTGATCCAAATAATCTTTGAGCACCCTGTTCATCATATCCATAAAAGTTGTCAGGGAATTAGTCAAACCAAATGACATGACTAGAAACTCATAATGCATGTATCTGGTATGAAAAATAGTCTTCGGTATGTCTCCCTCCTTGATCCCCAGCAGGTGATAACCAAATCAAAGATCTATCTTTGAGAATATCGTCTTACCCTGCAACTGATCAAACAGATCATCTATCCTTGGCAGAGGATACTTATTCTTGATGGTTAACTTGTTCAATTCCATGTAGTCAATGCCCATCCTCATAGAACCATCCTTCTTCTTTACAAATAGGACTGGTGCTCCCCATGGTGAGAAACTTGGTCTAATAAAACCCAAGTCTAACAACTCTTGTAGTTGTACCTTCAGTTCCTTCAACTCTACTAGGGCCATTCAGTACAGTGTCCTAGACAGTGGCTCTGTCCTTGGTGCCAGCTCAATAACAAACTCTATCTCTTTGTGTGGAAACAACTCTGGTAAATCCTCTGGAAACACATCCAGAAACTCACATACTAATCTAGTCTCTTCTGGTCCCACTGGCACGACCTGAGTAGTATCAACCATTGGCTAAGAATCCTATGCAACCACCTCGTAGTAGGTCTCTAGCCCTCAATACAGATATCATAGGTACACGAGGTCCATGCACAGTGCCAACAAATACAAAGGGATCCTCACACTCAGGCTCAAAGGTTATCATCTTCTTCTTGCAATCTATGGTTGCCTCATACTTCACTAACCATTCCATACCCAGAATCATGTCAAAGTCGGTCATAACCAACTCTATCAAGTCAACTGAAAACTCCCTGCCATCCATTATCACTAGTGATCTGACCCATCTCCTGGAAACTACTAACTCCCCAGTGGGCAATAAGGTTCCAAACCCCACAGCATAATAATCACATGGCCTACACAGTCTATCAATATTCCTACTAGAAAGAAAAGAGTGTATATTACCATAATTAATCAAAACAGTATAAGAGGTTCCAGCACTAGAAAGCTGACCTGTCAGTACTAAAGGACTAGCTTCAGCCTCTACCTGTGTCAATGCAAACACTCGAGCTGGAGTCGAGCTGAACACCTTCCTTGGTTCTTCTTTCTTTACTCTCGGGCAATCTTTCTTTAGGTGTCCCACTATCCCACACAAAAAGTAGGCATTCGCCCGACACTCTCCTACATGATGCCTCTTACTTCTAGCGCACTCTGGATAAGTCTTCCAGCCCTCATTTTTGCCCTTGCGACCTATTTGTATACTACGTGGTCTCATGTGAGGGCCTCGAGTTGGAAAGGCATCTAGAGCCTTTCTTTTCTGATCAATGGAGCCTCTGCCCCTACCTGAACCCACAAATGGAGGTCTCATCCTCCTAGTGTCTCTCCTGGTCACGTTCTTGCGCCATATTTTATTCTCTCCACCCTCTGCAGTAAGGGCTTTCTCCACCACATGTGCATAATTCGTCACCCCAGGCACGGTGGTAATGTGAACATCCCAGGCTATCATAGGTTGTAGCCCCTAAAGGAATCTCCCCTTCCTTGTCCAATCAGTGGGTACCAAGTCTGCAGTAAACTTGGCTAGTCTATCGAATCTCAATGCATACTCTGTCACTAACATGTTTCCCTGAAGCAGCTTACTAAATTCCTCTACCTTTGCAGCCCTAACGACATCATTATAGTACTTTTCATTGAACACCATTTTGAACTCCTCCCAATCCATGGTATTCACATTCCTGGTCTAGGATATCATTTCCCACCAGATTTGGGCCTCCTCCCGAAACATATAGGTGGCACAGACCACCCTCTCATTACCAACTACCCTCATAAAATCCAGGATAGTGGTAACCATGCTCATCCACTGCTCGACCTTAGCCAGATCTGCACTGCCCTCAAAGACTGGAAGGTGTTGCTTCTTGAACCTTTCATAGAGAGGTTCCCATCTGTTCCCAGCCTCTGTCGGCTATAATACTATAGGTACCAACACAGGTGGCACCTCTGGTTGAATTTTCCCTGCAGGAACCTATTGTTGTCTTAGGAGGCGGATCTCTTCCTCCTACCTCTATAATCTAGCTTGCATATCAACAAGCACTTGCTGCCAGTTCTCAGGAGCTGGGGGAGGGGTCTGACCCTGGTTGTCCTTCTCGGCCTGTATTCCCTGACTGGCTTGTAAATCTGACTGCCCTAGAAGCATACTTCCAAACTTGTACCTTGCTGTAGTAATAAATTCGGCCAGTTAGGTAGTAATAACAATACCTCTTGCCACCTACAGTCCAAGACCGAAAAAAAAAACATTCATACTCAACAGTCATGCTAATAAGCATGTAAATTCATATGCATACCCAAACATGGTGCTAATAAGCACTTCCTTGCATTTATAAGCAAGTAATGATGCTAATAATCATTTTCTAGCACTCATCGACAAATAGCGATGCTAATAAGAATTTTCTGACATTTATAGACAAATAGCGATGTTAATAAGCATTTCTCTAACATTTAGCAATGCTAATAAGCATTTCCTAGTATACATGTACATATAGCAGCGCTAATAAGCATTCCTTGACCTACATCTCCATATAACATCGCTAATAAGCGTTTCTTTATCAATCAAGGGCCAAGCCCTATCAGAATATCTCATGCACCCTAATAAGGCATGCAGATAAGGCATTTATATCCTATTGAAGAATTTAAACACATAAATAGTTACCAAACCTTGAGTCGAGCTTGTCTTTAATGGCGAATGTACATGCCCAGCCAGTTTTCATGAACCCTTAACCTTGCCACGCTCTAATACCAAGTTGTAATGCTCTAGATATCCAAGACTATTACACTATCTGTTTTAAGTAGTGATAGACTCTCTAAAAGAGTCTCTTGGCCATAAATGTGTAATTAAACGTGATTAACGGTTTAGGGTTAAAAAATTTGGTCAAAAGGATTTATGTTCATACATGGGATCCCAAAATAACGTTTAGAAGGTTAATTACAATTCAAAAGGTACAACCAGCCGACGTAATTAGCAAAATAGGGTTTGACCCTAGTTCCTCTGAGAAACCCTGGCCTTGGGGGTCGAGCAGCCACATATGTACATGTCGCCGCCGTAGCTCTCCAACTCATGGCTGGTCCAACTTCCCTTTCCCCTTACCTGCACCACATGGCACCCGTGAGCCAAGACTAGGCAAGAAAACTTAAACATACTCATAAGCAATTAATAACACATCATAGAATCATAATAAGCGTGCCTAGCCGTAATAACCCTACTCATGCATGCATTATATTCAGATAAGGGACTAATAAGTCATATTGAGGTATGTTACTCTAAATACATGACCATAGAGTCACCCTGGGGCCGCTGCCCTAAATAAATTACTAATAAGTCATACCGGGGCCCATTGTCCTAGGATATGGGACTATAGAGTCACCCCAGAGCCCACTGCCCTATCCTTTATATAACCAGCCTTAGAGCTGGCCCAACGTACCTGGCGCTTTAGTTTTCCAACGACCATAGGGTCGGTCAAGCGTATAATACGCTCTTGATTAGACCGAACCATATCAAACAGCACTCAGCGCGCTATTTTCGTCCTTGACTTATAAGTCAATGCTTTCGACCATCTCTCAGAGCACTATTATCGTCCTTGACTTATAATTCAAGCCTTTTCAGTTAGAAAATGCAAACAAGCATACATCATTTAACAATTATACAGACATAGAGCATTCAAGCATGCTTAATCAAGAAATCACATGCACAATTATAATCATGCTCATTCACAGGGGCCCGAGCCCTAATCAAATCTATATTTAACAATCGGGCCAATCCCTAATCAAATACATCACGTACTGGGTGCAGTTTTCTTACCTTTGGTCCAAGCAAAAGCTAGTTAACCATGACCCCCGAGCATGATCATGTTCCGAGCCCTAGTGGTACCATAGTCACAACCATAATAAATAATATTTAACAATATCGAGTTAATTAAAGCTTACGGACCGAGCCCTAGCCTCTGGGACCTCGAATTCCACTAAACTGGTGGTAGAATCCTTCTCGAGCCCTTAGGTTTGAGTTCCTGCCACCCAAAACCTATTTTGGCTAAAATTCCCATTTTGAGCTGTGGCACCCTTCACAGGCGTCGCGACTCTCCTCAAGTCAGAGATCCCACCCTCTCTTTTCTCTGGACACGGGCCACTGCACAGCCCAGCAGGTGCTGCGGCGTGATGGAAGTTCAGGGAACTACCTAGGCTCCTGGTGTAACGTCCCAAATTTTCTATTCAGGCTGAGTTCCTTGATTATTGTGCCAGGAGGCCATAATTGGATTTATATGTGGAATTTATCTAAATATATGTGCGATTATGCGGTATAAATGGTTTATATGGTAGTGTGAATATTTATGCATCTTTATGTGTATTAAATATGCATGTGGGCCCGTTTTTTTAAATTAGGGCATATTCATAATCTTTGACCCGTTGAGGGTATATTTGTAATATATATATTTTTTGAGTGAGACCACAATATTGTGGAAATATATTTGAGATGTGTGGTTTGAGGCGATCCAAGTGAGCAGATTAGTGGAATAGTCACAACAGGGTTAATACCCGACTCGGGGTGAGTCTAGGGGTATTTTGGGAAACATAGTGAGTATTTGGGATCTATCGAGTAATGGGTAGTTATTTGTAATTAATTGGGTATGTCGGGATTAATTGGGAATTTATAGGACTTATTTGAGGATTAGCGGGAAATGCGGCTAATGACCGCTTTGCCCTTGAAGGCTTTGAAGGGAGAGTCTTGAATGAGGGGCATGATGGTCATGTCCCTAGCTTTGGACTACCATAGTCTTCTAGGGACCTAAGGAAGTTTAGAACAACAAGCAGAAAAGAAAAGAAGGAACTCAAATCTCTCTCTCTCTCTCTCTCTCTCTCTCTCTCTCTCTCTCTCTCTCTCTCTCTCGTTTCTATCTTCTCTTCTTGGTGCCTTGGTGGGTTTGATCTTGGGAAAGGAAAAGGCTTGGAAATTTGTGAATTGAAGTTGGGATTGGAGTAGTGAACAGTTCAGGGTTGCAATTCATGGCTGGGGTAAGCTCTAAACCTTGTTTTGATTAAGTTTTGGTTTCTTGAGTGTTTTGAGTTTTGAACTCAAGGAATTTAAGTTTGAATTATGATGAGGTTTTTGGTTATGTTTTTTGGTATATATACTGCTCTAAGTGTAGTGAAGATGTTTTGGGACTCAATTCTAGGTTTAGTTGTTATTTAGGATAGATTTTAGTGATTTTGGTTCGAGGAAAACGCAGGATAAGTGCTGGAAAATCTAGGTTCGCGGGATCGCGCCGTGGCCCGCGTGAACTCAGTGACCTAAGGAGGTTTGATGAATCGCCTTAGCGCCGCAGAGCTGGGTGAGTTGTGCTGCGATGCGTGTCTAGGGAAATGAACGCTCAAGCCCTCTGACTTGTAGAGGGTCACGGCGCTTGCTAGGGGCGTCGCGGCTCAAATAGAGAACTTTGGCCAATTAAGGTTTTAAGCTCGGGAACTCAAACCTAAAGGCTTGGGAAGGATTCTACTACCCGGTTTATTATAATTCGAGATCCCGAAGGCTAAAAATATACCTTGAAAATCTTAAATAGTCTAAGTGATTGATGGTTATCCATTATTGCGTTGTGACTAGGTTATACCGCTAAGGCTCGAGAATAGGGATCGTGCTCGAGATTTCCATATGCTATCTGCTCTGGACTCGAGGTAAGAAAACTGCCCCCGGGTTGTGATCGAGGCTCGGACCCCTGTTAATAAATATGAGTATGATTATGACAAAATGAGAGAATATGGCTATAACTATGAGAATATCTAGTAGGTCATGCTTGTGTATGCTGCATCTGATTGTGTGTTGTGCAATATATATGTGATTATATCTATTCTGAAGGTCGGCCAAAGGACGTTGGGACCGACAGTAAATGTGCGGAATGCAGCCCGGCCTAAGCATGCCAGGGTTGGTTGTAAGACCAGAGGACTCGGTCTAAGGGTGTCGGGCCTGAACGTTATACAAATAAATATAAGTGTTGATTACAGTTAACTAACTATATTGATTGTTGAGACTGGATTATGTGGTTGATTGAGCAGATTATTACTGCTAAGCTTATTACTTATATCCTATTGCTAATTGAATTTATTGATTTAAGTTTACTGTTTATATACTATTGATGTGTGTCGTATGTCGTATCAAATTTAATTATATCTTCTTATTCACTTATACTAGCTACTTCAGTACAGCAGTAAATAAGGGTCGAACCCATGAGGACTATGATCCAATTATTATTCAAAATAAGAACTAAACTGAAATTAGAAAGGGATTTTAGTTTTAAAAACTGAAAACATAAAATGAAATAAATATCAAAGATTAAATAACTAAGGATAAAATGATATTAAAGAAATATTCAAGAATTACTCTCCATCTTCGACAATCAATCTGTCAATAATGACGAATAATATTTTTCTTATTCCCAATTAAACTATTAACCCCGTAGATAACACTTAAGCAATCAATCATCTCAGTTTCCCTATTATACTTAATTAAAGTCAAGCACTCTTAATTAACCATTTTTACCAAGCAATAAACTCATTAAGCATGCGATCTATTTAACCTAGTAAAAGCATTACACTCTGTGAAAACAAGTTAATCTAGGCAACAAATTCATTAAGCATGCAATTCATTTAACCTAGGTTCTATTTTTCATCACAATCAAAATATCTGTCACAATATCCTAATTGTAATTTATCACTCTACTTAGAATCCTAAACTATTAGGTGAATAGTAATCTTAAGATGATTGTAGAACAATGCAAAACCCTAATTAGTTGGCCACCTAACAAGATCTTACAAGATTCATAACATTCAAATAGAAAAATAGAAGAAATTTAATATAAGGGAATAGAAGAAATAAAATCCACCAATGCTTTCAAGATTTCATGTCTAGGGTTTTGAAATACCACTCAACTATAAAGAAAACTACTCAATTATCACATTCATATTCATAAACATAAATATTTAATGAAAATAAAAGAGTTTTTAGAAGAAAGAAAAACCAGATTGAAGAATGTTTATGATGATCGCTTTTCTCCTCCTCTGCTGCTCTAGTTTCTAAAATTCGCAATCCAAAGTTAACCATAACCCCTTTTATATCCCTTTCAAAAATTAAGGAAAAATTGATCGTCGGCCGCGACCAGTGTTTCTTGGCAGCTGCGACCACTAGAAAATGTATTTTCCATAAAATCAGGCTCCGGCCGCAGCCTGGGACATTTTTGGTCGCAGCCACTACGTTCTGTCCCCCAAGTCGCGGCCGTAGAAATTTTCCCGTTTTTTAGTTTTCTTCTGTTGCAGCAACTGAAAGTATTTTAACCATAACTTCCTTGATATAACTCGAAATTGGACGATTCAAAAATCTATGGAAAGCTAAGAGAAATATCTAAAAATTATATTTCTGGTAATATTTCCAAAAGAGTACTTAAAAACTATCAAAATCAAGTGTGAAGTTTCAAACTTGTAATTCCGAGCTTAACCTTTGCTTGTAAAATATCACAAATTCATTCTTTTTCATCCAAATGTCTTGAAAATCCTAAAAACACAAAATTAACTAATTAAACATATATAGATAAATAATCAAGTGCATAATTATAGAAGAATAAAGAATTAAAAATAGACAAATTCAGAACTTATCAAATTCCCCCACACTTAACATTTGTTTGTCATCGAGCAAGCAAAATAAAAAATAAACACATAAGCAATGATTTTGTCGAAAGCATTATTTGTCTCAAAAATTGATCAAATAAATATGTCATAAGAAAATTTTGAATTCCACAATCCTCAGAATTTAAACTCAATACCCGGTCACCACTTAAACTTGATCTCTTTATGATTATGCGCAATCAAACTTACCAAAACACAAACATTCGAATCAATTTATACATGCTAAAGTATGTTTTAAAGTCTTTGTATAGTAAATATTTTCATGAAAAGCATCCACTCCATAGACATTAACCAAATATTCTCCACTAATGTAAACACACATAATCAAGAATTAAAAGGTCTTTAAAAGCTTGTAATGTAAGGCTAAGGTTAGAGGTAGATGAAAAATTAATATTTAAGCTTAAATCACACCATAGCCTATATTTTTTTCTATTCTCTAGTTCTTCTCACAAATTTCCCATACAATTCAAGAAAATACATAATCTTTCCATTTTTTCTTTCCACATTGATCTTACTATTTCCCCCACACTTATACTTTTGCAATACTTCTTTTCTCTTTTTTTTTTCAATACATAATTTTTTTTCTCTTCTCTTTTTTTTTCTTTCTTTTAAATCAACTTCATTGGAAGAAAAAGTATATCAAACTTCCTCTTCTCACAATACATAACCCAACCCACAAAATCAAACATTCATATAAAACTATGGTGTAATGAGTCACAAGAAGAGATAAATTTTTCAAGTTGTAGAGGATTTGATATTGGATTCATAGAATACAAGATTAGTCATTATGGCTCAAAAATTGGAAACTAGGGTATTAGATATCATAGGTAAGCTTGAAATGCTCAAACGATCCAAAGAACATGCCTTAATCATCTTCTTAATCATGTGTACTTAGGATTTCGCCTCAAACAATTAATCAATGATTTCTAGAGTGGTCGAGACTATATATAAGTAATATCATGCATAAATATCTCCAAATACTAGTGAAAGGTAAAATCTAATTCTACACATTATGTTTAAAAATTGAAGATCAGGCTTAACTAACAACCAGACAAGAGTTAAGCACACAATTCATGAAGAATTCATCAAGTTCTTAAACATATTCTTATCTCAATCAGAAGTTTTATCATTGACATACAACTTTCAATATAACCATGCTTATGACAAACTAAAAAATTAAAAAAAAACGACACTAGAAACAACTAAACAACACAAACACAAATAAACAACAAAAAATAACTAAACAAATGACAAATAAAAATAAAACAGGAAGTTTTCTCTTCCCCCACACTTAATTTTAGCATTTTCCTCAAGCATATACTAAATAAAAAATCAATGCAAAATAAAAAGATAAGGGTAAGAAAAACTCCTGCAAGTTTGCTTTGTTTAACGTCGTTAGCTCGACTGAATGATGTGGTCATAATTTTTATGGTGGGTCATTTAACAGAACATTCTTCCTCTTGTACTTATCAATAGAATTCAACATATCAAACTATATAAATTAACCATCAAATTTCATTATAAGTATCCATGCTTTGACATCCAACTTTGTACTTGTAATTAGTAGGAATGGCCTCTCAAATTGAACCTACACCAAAACATCTTCAACTACCCTTAGGGGATAAGCATTAGTGCAATCAGCTAATCGAATAATAACACTAGTTTCTTTTAATAACCCTAGATTTAAAGAAGCAAAAATAGAATAAGATATAACATTAATAGATGCTCCTAAATCTATCATGCAATGATCAAACCTAGTTTTACTGATAGTGTATGGATTTATAAACATCCCAAGGTCTTAATACTTGGGTAGAAACTTCCTTTGGAGAATAGAAGAAACATTCTCCCCCACACTTATCTTTTTCTCACTATTCAGTTTTCTTTTATTTGTAGACAACTCCTTAGGAAGCTTAGCATATGGTGGTACTTGCTTAATGGTTTTAAGGAGTGAAATATTGATTTTAAGGATCACCTTATTTTCCTCCTCGTTCTTAAATTTTGGCAATCTACTTGAAAAATGAGGAATATGGACATATGATCTGATAGTTGGTTTGTGTAGCATGTTCTGTGATGATGGACCAACTGACGTGAAAGTTTCAATCTCCAGTGGAGAAGATGCTTTTGGGGTTGAATTTTTGACTTCTTGAGTTGGAATTAGATCAAATGTTATGTCTGGATAAGGTGGCGTGTCAAGTTGTGGACCACTTTGAAGAGTTAGGGTGCCATCATTCTCTGTTGGATTACTCTCTAATTCTGTGGGAAATTCTCCAAAATTCTCATCCTCAAGATTATTCAATGATGTAGCAATTTGTCTCATAGTAATCTCCAAATTCTTGAGGGATGCTTCTGTACTCTGAAGAATAACTTGGGTCTGTATAGTTGAAGCCACCAAAGTTTTTAGCATATCTGAAATTGATGGTTCCTGATCTTGTGACATTCCTGTAGGAGGTTGTTGAGGAAAAAACCCATAAGCCTGCTCTGACATCTGTTGAATTTGGAGATTGCTGGCATTCAGAGCATTGATAAGATCTCCAATTGATGGATCTGAATATGGTGGTGTGAACTCATTATATTATGATTGAGAGTAGTAATTTGGCTCAACATATTGATTTCCACCATAGAAAGTATTAGAATATTCCTCCCATTATGAACTGTATTGTTAGAATAGGGGTCATATCTATTCATTTGAGGATCATAACAGTGTTGATAGTACATTGTCATGTCTCAAATCAAGTTCTATGCAAGCCCTGAAAACATCAACCACAACTAATAAACCAAGTTAGTAAAAAGGAAAAAAATATATATGAATAACAGATTAAATAAAATAGTCCCTCGCAACGGCGCCAAAAATTTGATGGGTGTCGTATGCCGCATCAAATTTAATTATTGATTTTATTAGTTTCTTATACCAACTACTTCAGTATAGCGATAAATAGGGGTCGAACCCACGAGGACTACTATTCAATTTATTATTCAAAAGATAAAAAGTTCATAAACAAGGGATTTTTTTAAATAAAAATAATTAAAAATATAGTTGATAGTTAAAATAGTTAAGAGGTCATTCTCCACCACTAAATACACATTCAAGCATTTTAATAATAACATTTATCTATATTCCATAAGAAACACCAGCCGCGAGCACTAGAAAATGTATTTTCCAGAAAATTGGGCTCCAGCCGCGGCCTGGGATATTGCTGGTTGCGACCACTACGTTCTATCCCCTAGGCCGCGGCCGTAGAAATTTTCCCGTTTTCGGTTTTCTTCTGCTGCAACGACTGAAAGTATTTTAACCATAACTTCCTCGATATAACTCAAAATTGGACGATTTAAAAAGCTATGGAAATCTAAGATAAATATATAAAACTTATATTTCTAGTAATATTAGAGTATTGAAAAATTATCAAAATCAAGTGTGAAGTTTCAGACTTATAATTCCGAGCTTAACCATTGCTTGTAAAACATCCCAAATTCATTCTTTTTCATCCAAGTGTCTTGAAAATCCTTGTTGACCCAGATTTTGACCAACTGACACGGAGTCAAAATACGCTTGACGTGGATGAAAACGTTGAAAAGAATGTGATGACGAAAATACTAAAGACACGAGATTTTATAGTGGTTCGGCCCCAAGATATGGTAATAACCTACGTCCACTTGAATTGTTATTGAAATAAGATTCAAAGGGGTGATCAAAGAACTAGGGTTCAATGAGTTTCACTAACCTCTGAAGAAGAAAATACAATTATTCTAGTGTAATCTCTCTCTAATCTCAAATGACCTCTTTTGCTCAAAGGAAAAAGATTTGATCCCCTTCCCTGAGCCCTCTTCTTCTATTTATAAGCTCAGGGAAGATTTACATTGATTTGTTACAGATATTCTTTCCTAAATAATCGGATACTCAGGAAATCATGGGAGATAATTTCGGATTCCATCATAATCGCCTAAGATTTCCTCTGTGTATAATGTGCACACGACCAGGCTGGTCGTATGAAAAAACCGATCGCATGATATTGTATGTCTTCCTGGTCGATAGTCAAACACAGATTCTGCCAGGTGTCAGCCACGTGTAATTAATGCCTGCCATGTCATTCACTTCTGATTTTAGGGATAACATTTTCCCCCCAAGTTTCTTTAATGCGACCAGCAATAAACATACTTAAAGGAACAACTGTTCACATTCCCATGATGTCTGTCAGAATCCCCGTGCAATTTCGAAAACTGTGACATAATTATGTCTAATCAAGCCTTTTCTGTTTCCAAAAAGGCAATTTGACGGCTTATACACTTCCCCATGTTTCGAAAGTGGGAAGTGATGATTACTGCCTTTTGGCCATCCCTTCGATCCTTATAAGTAGGCTTTTCTTCCCCTTTAAGAAATTTTTACTCACCATCTTTGCCAAAATTTTCAAGAACTTGCACCAGAGTTCAGAGCTTCAAAAACCAGTCTGACGTTTAGCCAAAGGTCTTCCAGTTGAGTTTCCATCTTCTTCCAAATCTCCATCTTCGCCCAGGTAAGAATCCCATACCTTAAGCTCTTTATTACGCCATGCATGCTGTTTTTATGCTCTGCGACCTCTGTGTTCTTGAGTAGGGTTTTAAGGGTTTTTGGTATAAACCGCCTATTTCTTGGTAAAAGTGCGTTTTTATGCTTTGTATAGGTCAGGACTATAGTTTGATAGTTAGGATCTCTGGTTTAGGACGTTAGGTTGATGAAAGATTCAACCTTTAAGCAAGGTGAAAAAACTGAAATTTTTTCCCGCCCTTCAGGAGTCGAAAGAGTTCTCTTTTCAGAAAACAGTTTACTTTCCTTTTTATTTTTACCTGTTTTTCAAACTACCCGCGTTGAAAATAGCGTAGGATTAGGATGCTACTGGTTATCTAGGCACGAGCAACGTTATCCCAATCTTCCACACTACTTCGCGGATTGTGTCTTATCTCCTCCATTGTCTGTTTGCAGTTCATATGCAAGACCCTTGGGGGGGAGAAAGACCTATTGAAGACGAACTCTTGGCCCAACTGCTCGAAGGCGAAGTGAATCCACACACACTGATTCCAGAAATCCCCTTTTCACGTCCTAGCCCAAATCCTCCACCAGTTCCCAACCAGAAAATGGCTAGAACTAAAACCAAAGCTAGAAAAAGACGCAACCTTGACTCTTCAAGTCAGCCTTCTGCTGATGCCCCCTCGACCAGTGGTCGAGGTGAATTCCCTCCTGAAACCAAAGTTCAGAGGCATGCCCGTCCTCATCATGCCGACCAGCCGGCTGTCAAGTGGCACGTCATTTCTCCAAGTTTGGTGACCATTCGTATGATCGCCAACTATTTAAATAAATACAATCTGACAGGGGTGACCCTGGTCAGACCTTCCATCGACCAGCGAGCCAACCTGCCAGGGGGGGCTTATAGCGCATGGTCGAGATACCATATCGAGGCGGGCGCCACCCTGCCTCTTCATTCGTTCTTTCAAGGGGTGGCAAACTACTTCGGGGTGGCCCCTTTTCAAATCACCCCAAATGGGTATAGGATGCTGACCGCGCTCTATATCCTTTACAAGCTCAAGAAATGGCCAGCTCCTTCTCCTCATGAGGTCAACTTCATGTTCGACCTTAAGTCTAACCCCAACCAGGACGGTACGGGTTTCTTTCATTTCTGCCACCAGGAGACCGGACGCACCTTTCTGTCCGACACCACTCACATCTCCAACGTGGGGAAGTACCATCAAGAGTACTTCCTTACGCCCGACATTGCCGCGGAAAATCTGGCCTTCACTCGAGACGGTAAAAAGAATAATAATCCTTGAACTAGTAGTTTCTGTACTTTGATCTTCTCTTGTCATAATACCTCGTTGTTCCAATGTGCTCCAGGTCCACGGTTACATCCGACCACCACTCTAAGAATGGAGTCGAGGGCAGCACTCTTAGCTAGCATGCCAAGTGCTGCTAAGAGTGTTAAGAATTTAATTAATGAGGCTAACCTTAGGTTGGCTGGTCTTCGGGGCCTCCAACCTGCGACTAACGAACTCGCGGCGGGTGGTGTCAATGCCAATGTGGATCCTGAGCAGGGACCCGAGCAGCAACCTCAGGCATCCCCTCCTCGGAGGAGGCCGACTGGGGTTACAATCAAGGAACCTGCTATTCCCCATCGAGCAGCGAAATCATCGGTCCCCAAGGGCAAGGAGAAACAAAAGGCTGCTAAGCCAGTCGAACTATCTGACGACTCGTCGGATGTAAACGGTACATCATTCTCGTTTTTGAATAATCTGCCAATTCCTTCCCATCTGTTTGATGGGGATGGCAATTTTATGAACGCCCCTTCTTTAAATTCAGATTTCTTCCAGGAACTAGGTAGTTCAGTAGATAATGTTACAACCAGTAGGTGTAGCTCGGGTACCTTACTTTTGTAATCCTTCTACTTTAATCTCTATTTCCTCGCGACCCTTTAATCTCATCGTCTGAATTGTTTCTCTTTGTGTAGGTATGGACTCCGAGGACTTTTTTGACCACTACCAATCTGTCGCTGAATCTTCTGTCCCGAAGAAGGATAGTAAAAGGGCTCAAGGGGAAAGTAGCAAGACCCCTTCAAAGAAGGCCCGGACAGAAGAGGCTCCTGACGCAACCCCTTCCAAGGAGGACTTACCACCTCCACCCTCCTCTGAGCAGACGACCCCCGCGCCCGTCAATCCACGGCCTTCCTCAAAGGCCACAGATAAAGATACTTTGGACCACTTGTCCGAAGGCTCCCTGTCCAGCCACATAGTTGGCATGGCCAGGAAGAGAATATATCGGCTCTCGAATCACAAATGTAGCCAGACCGCCATCGATGACACTGCCACAATGTACATCGACAAGATCATTAACAGAGGGTTGAACGAGATAGCCAGCGTAAGTCGTCTTCTGCTGCTTTGTCGTTTATGCTAGACTTATGTTTCTAACTTTCATTTTTTTTTCTCAGGGGTTTTTGTCTTTGACTGCTAGCTGGCGCCGTGCTGGGGAAATGGTCTCTCGAGAGAATAACTTCGACTCCAGGCTGGCCCAGGCCAAGCAAGCGCTTGAGGCTGATAACACTAAGCTGCTCGAGGATAACAATAAGCTGCTTGTGGAGAACAAGGAGCTGTCCAAGCTGAACGAGCAACTGTGCGAGGACCAAGCCACTCTCACCCAGGAGCTTCAGGAGAGTCAAGGGGCCTTGAAGAAAGCCAACGAGGAGCGGAATAAATGGAGGGAAAGTGTTGTACTCAACACCCAAGAGTGTTAGCAGGCCATGCTTGACCTGACTGGCAGCAGGGAGGAGACAAAGAGGCTCGAGGGACGAGTGCAGGAGTTTGAAGGGCACGTTCAGGAGCTTGAAGGGCGCATTCAGGAGCACGAGGAGGACAAGGCCAGAAATTTGAAGAAGTACAAGGAAGCTGCCTTCCTCAGTTTCTACGATTTCTGGAAACACAACTGCGGGGCAAAAATCAACTACCTCTTCGAGAAGTTGCAAAGGACGCTGATGGCACAGTGCACTGCTCGGCTGGAGGCAGAGGAGAGATCAAAGGCCAAGACCTCCGCTACTGACGCTAAGGCTGATCCTCCAGCTGACAAGAGTGCTCCTCGTCCAGAAGACCCTCCTGCTCCCCAGTAATTTTCTTTTTATCTTCTAGTTTTTATGGCCCACGGGTCTACTTGTAAAGACAATTTTATTTTTGATTGCTGCGAGGGCAGCTTTTTACTTACACTTGAACAATTACATCCGAGCAGCTCTGCTCGCGGTGTAAAATATTTTTCCTTTTAATGACATATTTACATCCGAGCACTAATGCTCGTGGTGTAAACGATTGCTTTACTGATATTATAATGTTTCTTTTATTATAATACCTGTTCGCATGACTGAACTTAGCATAGTACGTTGGTTTGATCTTTCAAAACATAAATTTTAAAAAATGCTCTAAGTACCGTAGAGTGCTTTCACTTATTTTGTTCATGTGTTTACATACCTTATGGTACGCTTTGCTATCGATGTACCTTATATGCCCCCCAAGTGATCGAAGAGCTTTCGGTCCTTGGTCACTTGCCTTGACCATGACCTGTTCGAACATTGCTGCTCGTAATATAATTCAACACTTGTAATACAGCAAAACAACACACGTAGTGAACAAATACTTGTAAAAATAAATTTACAAAGGTTGGCAAGAATGACTGGCTGCGCACAGTTCCTTATAATCTCGTATTAAAATGGACTAAACATGTATGTACGAGGGATCTTAAAAAAGATCTTACACTTATAAGCGATTAGCCATACAACATGGCTAACCCTTTTTCGAAACTTGTAAAAAGTAAGAATTCATACAAGCCAGTCCTTTAAGAAGGACTGTTCATTGGTAGTACTTGCGCAGGTGTTCTCCATTCCAGTAGCGTGGAACGAGATCTCCATTTAAGCGTGCAAGTTTATATGTGCCCGGGTGAAGGACTTCTTCAATTTGGTACAGTCCTTCCCAATTTGGTCCGAGTACTCCAGCAGTGGGTCACGGGTATTCAAGAAAACTCGTCGTAGCACTAGATCTCCGACATTGAGTTTCCTTTCTTTTACTTTTGAATTAAAGTACCGGGCGACTTTTTGCTGGTACGCAGCTACTTAGAGTTGGGCTTTTTCTCATTTTTTTTCTATTGAGTCTAGGGACTCCATCATCAATTGGCTGTTCTGATCTTGGTCGTAGGTAATTCATCGATGCGAGGGCGGATCTAACTCGACTGGAAACATGGCTTCATATCCGTATGTTAAGGAAAACGGAGTATGACCTGTCGCTGTTCGGTGAGAAGTTCTATACGACCATAGGACTTCAGGTAGGTGTTCTGACCACGCTCCTTTAGCGTCTTCAAGTCTCTTCTTCAGGGTGTCCTTAAGTGTTTTATTCACTGCTTCGACCTGCCTATTCGCTTGTGGATGAGCAACTGAAGAAAAGCTTTTGATAATCCCGTGTCTTTCGCAGAAGTCGGTGAACAGATCACTATTGAATTGGGTGCCGTTGTCTGAGACAATTTTTCGAGGCAAACCATATCGGCAAACAATGTTCTTGATGACAAAGTCAAGAACTTTCTTGGTCGTTATGGTAGCAAGTGGTTCAGCTTCGGCCCATTTAGTGAAGTAGTCAACTGCTACGACTGCATACTTTACTCCACCTTTCCCTGTTAGTAGGGATCCAATTAAGTCTATTCCCCATACTGCAAAAGGCCAAGGACTCTGCATCTGTTTTAATTCATTTGGAGCTGCTCGTGGGATTTTGGAAAACCTTTGACACTTATCTAATTCCCGCACGTACTCCACAGAGTCTTCGTTCATAGTTGGCCAGAAATAGCCCTGCCTTAGGATCTTCTTCGCCAAACTTTGCCCCCCAGCGTGATCTCCGCAAAAGCCCTCATGTACTTCCTTCATCAGTTCATTAGCTTTCTCGGGCGTAATACATCTGAGCAGTGGCATGGAATATCCTCTTTGATACAAAACATCATCGACCAGTATATACCTCGCAGCTTGCCTTTGGAGAGTTCTGGCTTTGTTCCTATCTGTTGGCAGTGTACCGCTGGTCAGATACTTCAAGTAAGGCGCCATCCATGTATCTTCCATCCGAATTTCCATGCTAGTCACATCTACTCGTATGCTTGGCTCGCTCAATCTTTCTACTGGCACAATATTCAAAGTGTCAGCATCTTTCGCGCTTGTGAGTTTGGCTAAGGCATCTGCATTCGAATTCTGGTCTGGAGGTATCTGCTGGAGGCTATACTTTTGGAACTGTGCCAACAGATCTCTAGTTTTATTTAGGTAGGCTCCCATTTTGAGACCCCGTGCTTGATATTCCCCTAGAACTTGATTCACCACCAGCTGTGAATCGCTGTAAATATCGAGCACTTTTATATCCATATCTTTTGCCAATCGTAATCCAGCAAGGAGGGCCTCGTATTCTGCTTCATTGTTCGAGGCTACGAAGTCAAATCTAATGGTGCAGTGAAATCGATGCCTTTCTGGCGTTATCAATATCACTCCTGCCCCTGCCTGAGATTCGTTTGACGACCCATCCGTAAACAACTTCCATGAGGGAGTTTGATCATGAAGCTCGGGCGCACTAGATTTTTCGCATTGCTCGTCGTCTGGGAGTTCGGTAAACTCTGCAATGAGATCGGCCAAGACTTGTCCCTTTACCGCTGCTCGTGGTGAATACGTAATATCGAACTGCCCTAGTTCGACTGCCCATTTTAATAGACGTCCAGCCGCCTCTGGTTTCTGGAGGACTTGCCGAAGGGGCTGGTCGGTTAAAACTGTGATAGGATGGGCTTGGAAGTAAGGACGTAGTTTCCTGGAGGCCAGGATTAGGCAGTATGCTAACCTCTCGATGGGTGGATACCTCAGTTCTGCTCCGATTAGCCTATTGCTTATATAGTAAACCGCTTTTTGTACGCCTTCTTCCTCTCGTACTAGGACCGCACTAGCAGCAACTTCAGTGACCGCCAGGTAGATGAACAAAGTTTCTCCTTAGATTGGCTTAGATAAAATGGGAGGCTGTGCCATATGGGCTTTCAAGGCCTGAAAATCTTGCTCGCAGTCTCCTGTCCATTCAAATTTCTTGTTGCCCCTAAGTAGATTGAAGAAAGGGACACACTTGTCCGTTGATTTGGAAATAAATCTACTTAGGGCCGCAATTCTCCCAGTTAAACTTTGTACATCCTTGATCTTTTCTGGCGATTTCATATCGATCAGGGCTTTTATCTTGTCGGGGTTGGCCTCGATTCCTCTTGAATTGACAATGAACCCCAAAAACTTTCCTGATCCAACTCCGAAGGAACATTTTAGAGGATTTAGTTTCATCTGGTACCTGTTCAATACATCGAAACACTCTTGCAAATCATTCACATGTCCTTCCGCATTTTTTACTTTACCAGCATGTCTTCCACATATACCTCCATGTTTACGCCAATCAACTTCTTAAATATGTGGTTAACTAGTCGCTGGTAAGTCGCCCCTGCGTTTTTCAGTCCGAAGGGCTTTACTTTATAACAGTACAATCCCGTATCGGTCCGAAAGCTGGTGTGATCCTCGTCAGGGGGATGCATGCTAATCTGATTGTAGCCCGAATATGCATCCATGAAAGAGAGGATCTCGTGTCCTGCAGTAGCATCGACCAACTGGTCAATCCTTGGGAGTGGGAAACAATCCTTCGGGTAGGCTTTGTTGAGGTCTGTAAAATCCACACAGGTTCGCCACTTGCCGTTAGGCTTGGGAACCAGTACTGGATTGGAGACCCACAATAGATAAAACGCTACCTTGATGAACCCATTCTCCTTTAATCTCTCCACTTCTTCTTTTAAGGCTCTCGATCGATCCTTATCGAGAAGCCTTCTTTTCTGTTGCACGGGCGGAAAACTCTTGTCTATATTCAGTACACGGCTTATGACTGCAGGATCTATCCCAGCCATGTCTTTGTGCGACCAGGCAAAGACTCCCTGGTTCTTCCGCAAAAATTCCACCAGTGCATGCTTTGTAGTGGGCTCTAAGTTTTTCCCGACCCTCACGACTCTGGTCGGGTCCTTTTCGTCAAGTCGAACCTCTTCCAGGTCCTCGACGAGTCCTACATTTTCCTCAAAATCCCTAAAGCGAGGATCCAAATCTCTATCCTCACTTTGGGCAACACCCTATTTGGTGACTCCTTCACCGGATTGGGCTTGTGTATCAATTTCCATCTGCAACCTTTCAGAGGGAGTGCTTTTTTATGTTCCCTTCTTCGCCTTCGTGACCGAGGCGTTGTAGTACTCCCTGGCTTCCCTCTGGTTTCCCAACACGCGTCCTACCCCTGCATCTGTTGAGAAATTCATGGCTAAGTACCATATAGAGGTGACGGCCCGTAGGTCAACCAGTATGGGTCTTCCAATGACGGCGTTGTACGCCGAGGGACAATCAACCACTATGAAAGTAACGAGTAATGTCCTGGTAGCAGGCGCTGTACCTGCTATCACTGGAAGTCTGATTGACCCTGCAGGGGCGAGTCCCTCGCCAGAGAAGCCGTATATTGTCTGGTTGCAAGGCTCCAAGTCCTTAACGGACAACTTCATGCGTTCCAGAGAAGACTTGTATAGGATGTTCACTGAAATTCCTGTGTCGACTAGCACTCTCTTCACCATCATATTGGCCATTTGGATGTCCACGACCAACGGATCGGAGTGTGGGAACCGGACATGTTGGGCATCGCTATCAGAGAAGGCTATCTAGCCCTCTTCTGATCGAGCCTTTTTCAGCGCGCGGTCCTCCACAGCCATCATCTCGATGTCCTAATCGTGGCGTAGGGTCCGAGCATATCGTTCCCTGGCCTTGCCGCTGTTTCCCGCGAGGTGCGGGCCTCGTCAGATCGTTAATAGGGTGCCGGCTACGGGATCAGGCTGCAAAGGTGGCGAGCGTTGGCGTGTGAGCGCTTGCTCGTTGCCACCTGGAGCTTCTCGTTAGGAATTTCCCGAGGCCCGTACATATCTTTTCAAGTGTCCTTGTCTGATAAGGAACTCAATCTCATCCTTCAACTGGTTGCACTCATTGGTGTCATGTCCGTAGTCGTTGTGATAACGACAAAACTTGGTGGTGTCTCTCCTCAAAATATCCTTTCGAATGGGGGCAGGCTTCTTGTAAGGCACACTGGAACTCGTGGCCTGATATACCTCTCCTCGAGACTCAATAAGGGCAGTATAGTTAGTGAACCGAGGTTCATAACGATTACCCTTGGTCCTTTTGTTGTCAGAGGTGGAAGGCTCGTTGTGTGGCCGTTTTCCATCATTCTTGCCATTGCCGTTGCCGTTCCTGTTGCCTTTGTCGTTGCCGTTGGGCTTGGACCCATTGGCGGCTTTGGCGGGTTCGGCCGTCTCCTTATCTCTGCCTGGGGGTCTTCCTTCATTGGCAATGCATCTTCGAGCTTGATATAACGATTAGCTCGATCTAGAAATTCCTGGGTCGTTCTGACCCCATGTTTTCTAAGGCTTTCCCAGAGAAGGGTACGGCGCTTAACCCCTGCCGTTATGGCCATCATTTTGCCTTCATCACCCACCGTTTTTGCTCCGGCGGCTGCTCGCATAAAACGCTGAACGTAATCTTTCAGCGATTCTCCATTTTGTTGGCGTATCTCGACCAGCTGATTTGCCTCGGTAGGGTGCACGCAACCCGCGTAGAACTGCCCGTAAAAATCTCTCACGAACATTTCCTAGGAAACTATACTTGCGGGAGGGAATTTAAAAAACCACTCCTGTGCAGCGTCAGAAAGTGTTGCAGGGAAGATCCTGCACCGAGCGTCTTCGGACACTTTCTGAATGTCCATTTGTATCTCAAACTTGTTGACATGAGATACTGGGTCACCATACCCGTCAAAGTTTGGGAGCGTAGGCATCTTAAACTTGCTAGGAGTCTCTGCCATGGCTATCCTCTAGATGAAAGGAGTACCTTTTCTCCTATCATGGTCGATATAAGATGTTCTTCCCCCAACCAGCTGCTGCACTGCCTAGTTGAGGGCATCTATCTGGGCCTGCACGGCACTAGGAATCGCCGGGGCCTCTGCTGCTGGGGGGACGTACTCACCATGCCGCTCGCAGGGATCGTTGAGTACATCTCTCAAGTCCTCATCTCTTCTCCGCTGCTCGCTAGCTCCGAGCCGGTTGAAGACATTATTGTGTCTGGGCTGCCCCCCAGCGTCCCGTCTGTCGAGTTGGTCATCCTGAGGTGGCTGGCTTCTGCCTCAACCTCTTTCTTCATTTCCCCGACCAGCATTCCCTCTGCCTGAGTCGGCTTCATTATAACCATGGCCATCTCTAAATCTTGATTGGCTATGGTGGGATCGGCTATTCCCTCGATGGCCCTCCCGAGCGTTAGAGGGTGGTCTGCGTTGGTCATTAGGTCCCCGTGCATTATCATGTCGTGGGGGGCCTCGGACCGTAGAGCCTAACTTTGAGTTCCTCCTGTTACCAGGAGGATGCTGTCCTCTGTTCGGAAGGTTTGGCTCATCGCCCCTATGGCGTCTAGGACTACGAGGCTGTTGCTCGTTCCTATTCTGCCTCTGATGCGGGGGATTGCGGTGACCAGCTTAGGATGGAGGCTGCTCCTCAGGGTCCATCAGCGGGACATCGTCATGGGGCGCCTATGGCTGCTCGGGCCTTTGTGGGCTCGAGGGCTAGATAGGCGAGCTAGGATTGGGACCCCTCTGGGGTGGCCCGTCCGCGGGTTGATCAGGCTATGAGGCAGGTGCAGCCTGTTTCCTAGCCAACTGTAGGGCTGCTTCGAGGGCCGACATGGCTTCCCTCTGACAGCGGTCCATCTCCGCCTGCCTCTCAATCAACTCCAGACGCTACCGCTCAATTTCCTGCTGCTGCCGCGCCATGATTTCGGCAGCACCTTCCTGGCTGGCCCTCAGATTGGCCAGCTCTTCATGCAGTGCCCCTAGGGTACTCTTCAGCGTCGCGTCGTCCATTTCTTCTTCATCGAAATCCAAATGTGGCTCATCCTCAACCACGTTTGCAGGAGGAGGAGGAGGCGGGTTAGATGGTGCAGCGGCGGCCGCTTGTCCAGTCTTCCTAGTAGTTTTCGCCATTGGTTTTCTCAACAATGCTATATCAAGCTCTCAATGAAAGCACCAGAATGTTGACCCAGAGTTTGACCAACTGACACGGAGTCAAAATACGCTTGACGTGGATGAAAACGTTGAAAAGAATGTGATGACGAAAATACTAAAGACACGAGATTTTATAGTGGTTCGGCCCCAGGATATGGTAATAACCTACGTCCACTTGAATTGTTATTGAAATAAGATTCAAAGGGGTGATCAAAGAACTAGGGTTCAATGAGTTTTACTAACCTCTGAAGAAGAAAATACAATTATTCTAGTGTAATCTCTCTCTAATCTCAAATGACCTCTTTTGCTCAAAGGAAAAAGATCTGATCCCCTTCCCTGAGCCTTCTTCTTCTATTTATAAGCTCAGGGAAGATTTACATTGATTTGTTACAGATATTCTTTCCTAAATAATCGGATACTCAGGAAATCATGGGAGATAATTTCGGATTCCATCATAACCGCCTAAGATTTCCTCCATGTATAATGTGCACACGACCAGGCTGGTCGTATGAAAAAACTAATCGCATGATATTGTACGTCTTCCTGGTCGATAGTCGAACACAGATTCTGCCAGGTGTCAGCCACGTGTAATTAATGTCTGCCGTGTCATTCACTTCTGATTTTAGGGATAACAATCCTAAAAACACAAAATAAACTAATTAAACATATATAGATAAATAATCAAGTGCATAATTATAGAAGAATAATAAATTAAAAATAGAAAAATTCAGTACTTATCAATTGTTGCTCATTTGTACTTGTTGATTTAAGTTTTCTTATTGAGCCTTGGTTCATGGGTAGGTAAGGGAAAGGGAAAGTCGGACCAGCCATGAGTTGGAGAGCTTCAAGGGCGGTGTGTACATATGCAGCCTACTCGACCGCCACAGTCGAGATAGCCTGGGAGGAACTAGGGTTAAACCTTGTTTTGCCTCTTAGGACAACTAATTTGTATTCCATTTATCTTTTGACAGTCTGTAACCACTTTTTGGGATCACATGTATAAACTTAATATTTTAAATGAAAAATAATTAATTTGTTGATCAAATTTTTTAACCTAACATTAATTTAGTCTTTAATTACACATTTAAGTCCAAATGACTCGCTTAGCGAGTTAAGCACTATTTTAAACACACAGTGTAACGATCTTGGCTAACCAGGGCATTACACCTGGGTTCATGATGGTCGCAGTGCCCCAAGAACAGGGTCGTGGCACGATCCCACGAAACCAATTTTTCAAACGTTTTCTCCAAGTTATATCCAATAAAACTCTCCCCAAAATAGTGCCAAACACATAACTGAGTCCCAGAACATCATCAGTACTTCACAGGCAACAAAACCCAACTCATAAATGAATCAAAAACTCCCCAAAACCATAAAATTCAATCAAGCTTAAGAAACTTAAAGAAAACCAAAAACTCATAAACTTAAAGCTCGAATTACCTCTATTACAGTAGTTTTTCAGCTAAATTCCAATGCTATCAAGCTTCTAATCTTCCCTAGAATCGTTATAACTCTAACCTCGCTTGAATCCGAGCTCTAGAACTCGAGTTTCCTTCTAAAACTCTAATGAGCATAAAGAGAGAACGGGAGAGAGAAAACAAGAGTGAGACTGTGTTTTTCTGAGTTAATGAACTCAGTCGAACCCTTATATATGAATGGTCCCCAAATGACCAAAATGCCCCCACTCAACCTTCTTCTCTCTCAACACCCCATAAGGGTCAAAATGTCATTTTCACTCTCCAATCCCGCTCTATACTCAAATTTCCCCAAATAATTCTGCTAAACCCGAAATATCGCTATTTCTCCCAAAATACGACTCACGCTACAATGAGTCCTGGTGACTCTCCAAATCACCCAAAATACCCCTTGGCTCGCCCTGAGCCGGGTATTTCTCCTCGTTGTGACTA
This sequence comes from Humulus lupulus, assembly GCF_963169125.1. Classification (NCBI taxonomy): domain Eukaryota; kingdom Viridiplantae; phylum Streptophyta; class Magnoliopsida; order Rosales; family Cannabaceae; genus Humulus; species Humulus lupulus. The sequence continues at coordinate 141,703,400 of NC_084793.1, forward strand.
AACCACTACTTGGTGTGGCTAAACCCGAAATATCGCTATTTCTTCCAAAATACGACTCACACTACAATGAGTCCTGGTGACTCTCCAAATCACCCAAAATACTCCTTGGCTCACCCTGAGCCGGGTATTTCTCCTCGTTGTGACTAAACCACTACTTGGTGTGGCTAAACCCGAAATATCGCTATTTCTCCCAAAATACGACTCACGCTACAATGAGTCCTGGTGACTCTCCAAATCACCCAAAATACCCCTTGGCTCGCCCTGAGCCAGGTATTTCTCCTCGTTGTGACTAAACCACTACTTGCTCCCTATGATCGTCTCATGCCGAATAACTCAAATATATCAACATAATAATGTGCTCTCAATCAATATGCACACATATATATACAAATATGCCCTCATCGGGCCAAATTAAGAAAATACCCTTCTAATAAGAAACAGACCCACATGTATGCTTAATACACCTAAACATGCCAATATAGTCATATTATAATATAACTCACATAATTCACATACTCATGCATATCATCACATAATAATGTCATTAAATCAATTATTTCCCTCCTATCCCCCTAATCAAGGCACTAAACCTTATTAGGGAAATTGGGGTGTTACAGGAAGACAAATATTCACTAGGAGCAGCAAATACTAGTAATCTCAACTCATCTAAAACATATAAACTTCTGCGCCTACAGTCAGTCCCAATCAACTTCTGAGACTGCAGATCATGTTCATGACAAGAAGTAGAAGAAAAAGACATTGGGCAACCAAATCACACAATTTACCAACAAATACAAGGTTTAGTGAAAGCTTAGGAATATGGTAAACATTCGGAAGTGATAAATGAGGACTAACAGCAGAATCAATACCTGCTAATGGCATAGGAGTACCATCAGCGGTCATGACAGGCACAAATGATGCAGGACACAAATAAACATAAGATTTTGAATGTGAAGACATATGGTGCGAGGCTTCATAATCTAAAATCCATGTAGAGGAGGTCATACCTGAAGTGCTAGTAGGGGGATAACCTACCAAAGAAGACGTAGACATGGCATGTGGCTGCATGGTAAGAAACTTTTGAAACTGTTCAGAGAGTGCAACAAGAGCAGGATTGGAATATGAGGCCCCAAAATCATGTGAGTCAGATGGAAGTACAGTAGTAGCGACATTAAATTGCAGAGGAGAGTATGGTCGAGATTGTGAGTGATTGTCAAAATGTGGTTGCTACAATAATGAGGCGGTTGATTACTAAATTGAAGAGGTCTAAGCTAATGTCTCTATTGTTGTGGTGCACGATTCACTAGTTTAGGACACTGAGCCTTCCAGTGACCTTTTTGTTTGCAAAAGCTGCATTCATCAACTCCAACCTTTGTGTGAGGTTTATTTTCATGGTGAGTAAAAGGTCTAGGAGGAACTGCCAAAATAGAAGGACTGGGTATTGGGAGGATGCCTTTTCCTGCTTGAGACTTAAGAAGAATTTCACCAACCAACAATTCACTTACTACTGAATCAACCGAAGGAAGTGGAGAACGATGCAAAATAGAGCCACAGAGTCCCTTAAGAAAACACTAAAATAATAACTCTAACAAGATATATATATATATATAATGTTTACTATTTTTCTTTTGATGAAAGGCTGATTGGGTCATGGTATCCTCTATATTGTTTGTTTTTAACTTGGCAGAATGTTTGAATTTCCAATGGAATTCTTTCTTTGATTTAGAGGTTATTAAGTGTAAACTTGAATTGGCATGGAAAGCAAATTGAGAATAAAGTATAACTTGGGTCATGTTTTTTTGGTTTGTAGCAAGTTACTTTAGGCTCTATATTTGTTTAATAACTAGACCATTTAAAGTAACGTGGTACTAAAACAAGAGAAATGACATGATTGAATATATGATTTAAGGTACTAGGATACCCTAACTTGAGGGAAAAAAAAGTAATTTAGTATTTTGCAATCAATAAAAGTAAAAAATGCAATAATAAAAAAAATTGTATTATTTCAACACCACAAAGATAACCTAGAACAATTACAACCATAACAGAAACAACAACAATAAAGTAACCGCCTCGTACTTTGATATCTATAAAAATAACAAAGACAATATCAAAAAGTAGTCTAGTACTTTTTAGATACCATAAAAGTAACCTAGAATAATTCTAAACATAACAAAAACAACAACTAAAGTAACAATACTTTGAAACCTATAAAAAAAAATAAAAAATAAAAAGTAACGCAAAGACAACAACAAAAAGTAATTTATTACTTTGAAAATATAAAAATAATAAAGATAACAAAAAAAGTAATTGGTACTTTTTAGACACCAAAAAATAACTTGGAATAATTCCAAATATAACAAAGTAAAGGGTTACAAAGTACCTCCTCTACATGGATTTCACATCTTATATTGCTTCGAGAGGGTTTTGCAATATATAAAAGTAACAAAGACAACAAGAACAACATAACTTGGTATTTTTTTAACACCATAAAGATTACTTGGAACAAGTATAAGCATAACATGATACTGCTTGCATGTTATAATATATATTTTGATATTTTTTAAACATTCAAATCATTTCACATATATTTATATACACTGAGGAATTTTTGTTTACTAATCCATGCGAATAAAGGTTTAGAGGTCACTAATTAATAATTATTAACAAATACAATGAAAATAGTTGGTCCTTGCATGTATAGAAATAATTGATTGAGATAGTAAAATTTTTGTATTAATAAGCTGATGACATAAGTCATAATTAGTTTAGTTACTCTAATCACAAAGGTTTGTCAGACATGAACTTTTTTTTTTGCACCCACAAAACACATCTTACATTGAACACACAAAAATAATCAAAAGAAAAAGTTTATTAATATACAAAAAATGAAACGACCAAAATAGTCTAAAAATAATATAATACTCCGTTTGGTACCCGTATTATATCACTTTGTATTGTGTTATAATGAATTGTGTTTTCTATCATATTTTTATATAGTAATATATTTAGTATTAACTTTTACTAATATATTATATATTTATATGTAAATACAAGTCAATATTAAATATAATAATATATAAAAAATATATTATAAAGTATAATTTATTATAATATAATACAATACGAAGCTACGTATCAAAAGCATCTTATAAGATGTTTCCATGTTCTCATATATAAATTTAGACCTGTATATTTCTTTTTATAAATAAATCTAAATTATGAGGAGTTTTCCTTCAACATTTTCCCACAACTGCATCAATTCTGATTTGATGCCCGAAAAGATATTAGTTAACATATTTCAATCTCACTAATTTATATAGATACATATTTATATATAGCTTGGGTTTTTTTTCTCATTAGTTGAAAAGAAAGTACATAAGAAAAAGATGGAATAGTTTAAAGAAAATGAAAGAAATACATTCGGTGTATATCTTTCTGTATAAAAAAATGTGTATTTAACCATTTTTTTTAGTTTTCATAGTGCTTTTTTGTTAATTTTATCGGAATATACTTTTAAAACTAATTAAAAATAAATATTTATTAATTATATTAATATAAATTCAACTAGATATTTAATAATTATATTAATATTAATTTAAATGTTATAAAATATTATTATAATAATATGTAATATAAGACTAGATGTTTATTAATTATATTAGTATAAATTTAAATTTAAATGTTATAAAATATTATTATAATAATATTTAATACAAGACTAGATAATTAATAATTATATTAATGTAAATTCAAATGTTATAAAATATTATTGTTATAATAATAATATATAATATATGTTGAAACTAATTGAGCATCAAACAATAATCAAGAATTGATCAAATATATTCAAGTTCAATATTGCACAACGAAATCATCTTATTTAAGACATCAAACATAGTATGAATAAAAGGAAGCTTTACTTTACCTCTGTGATCAAGTCTATGAACCATCATTCCCCATAATTATGCTCATCACAAATTCAGCTACCTACACATCAAAGATCAAAGGGGTGCTTGGGGTGTAGATGAGCACTACTCTCTCTCTCTCTCTCATTTTTTCTCTAAAACACCCATTGTCCACACACATTTAATAAAAGGGTGTAACCCTTTTATAAACCGTAATGGGTTTATTCGGCCTAGATACCCAATGAGATGATTAGTTGCATTGGCCCAATGGGCTGGCTTAAAGACGTTGAGAGCGTATCCATGAGCCCCGAACGTGTTAGTACGTTATATCCATCCCATTATGGCATGATGGTAATATCATGCAATACCAATTATAGAGTTATCCTTACATACTAATCACGACACTGCGGGAGCATCGTATAATTATGTCAGTCCATATAAAATATTTTTAACATTCTCTCACTTGGACTATATAATTACACCAACAAGTGCTCATTGAACAATAGTGTATGTACACAAGAATCTCAAGAAACACAAATGTCTATAAAACCAATTATGCATCATATCGTATCAATAGGATACAAATATGATATATAACGAGACATTGGAGATTCACAAAGCATGGCAATAACTCCCAATATAGATCCACACAAACATGATATCTAGACTAAGCCATTGACTCGCATCATTATATCATTACCAAACGAGCGTGCACTCATAATTCCAAAGAGTTATCTACAAGATGCATGTATTCAACAACAAATAGCAATCCTTAACATGTCTATCATATATGAAAACTGTTATCCCCAAAAATTGGAGATCGATGACATGACAATAGAGGTGACAAGTGGCAGTACATGGTCAGTAAAAGACACATTAATAGTCAATAAATATATTGGCTCCTCAAAGTTGTGATAAAGTGATATGGCTTAGGAGTAGCCCAGTAGGCCATTGAAGAATTTTGACTGGCTTAAGAAATGTCATGACCGACCAGGCATGACCTTGTCCGACCAGTCACGTGTTTGTCTGCCCAGGCATGACCTTGTCTGCCCAGGCAAGACCATGTCCGACCAGTCATGACCATGTCCAACCAGTCATGACCTGTCTGCCCAGCCAAGTGCGTGTCTGCCCAGCTAAGTGCATGTCTGCCCAGTGAAGTGCCTGACTGCCCAGCCAAGTGCGTGACTGCCCAGTGAAGGTGTGTTCAACCAGATAGAGGAGGACTACGTCAAGATTCCCAGAAACGACTTCAACAAGAATCGGTCTTGGCATACACGGGAATCTCTCAATTTATCCCACAAATTTAGTGTATTGTTACATTTTGAATATTAATGTAATTTAAATATAATGAGAATAATAAAATATCCCGATTATGGGGGGATATCATCTGTACGATCCTAAGCCTATAAATACAAGGCTTATGGCATCAGAAAGGGGATTCTTTTTTTTGGGACTTCTAAAACTTTGAACTTTTGATCTGAATTTTCTAGAGAGAGAAAGTATTTACATTTGGGAGAATTCTTGTATTCTCGTAATCTGCACTGAAGAAACTCAGTTGACTCAGGTTCATCTGATCTTGAGTGCAGATCTATAATCATAACTCTAAGTGGATTAGGCTATTACCAACATATTGGGGCTGAACCACTATAAAAATTACGTGTGTTATTTACTTTCTTTTCAAAATCGTCTGTGTCGTTTATTTCTCTTGAAGGTTTTATCGTTTTTAACATTCTCACATCGTTGGCCAAAAACGCGGTCAACATTTTGGTGCTTTCATTGAGAGCCTGAAGAGAAAGACAGACGGTCCCTGAGGTATTATGGCGCCTAAGAACACCAATGCAGCCTCCAAGAAGACAGGCTCCTCTAAAGAGCCTGCTAGATCAGAAGGTCCTGGCCCACAAGACCATGAGACTGAGCCTAGAGTCATGCTCGAGGACGTGACTCCAGAAGTTGAAGAACTCCAGGAAGCCATGGGGACCTTCCAGGAGGAGATGGCACAATTCAACGCCAGACAGGAGGCGTTCGCTGAAGAGATGGCCAGGCAGAAAGCCGCGTTAGAGCAGCAAAGGCGCGATATGGAGGCCAGAAGCGAAGAGCTCAGACAACAACAGGAGGAGGTCAACCGGAGACATCGTGAAGCAGCACTTTCTCTAGAAGCAGCTACCCAATTGGCCCAAGCCAATGCTCAAGCCGCTGCACAAGCAGCCACCTAGGGAGCAAGAAATAATAACGCTGGTCGGAGGACCATTGACAAAGCCAATTCTCGAGGACTGGGCAGAAGCAGAAGTAACCCCCCTGGTCGGGACGATGATGGGGACCGATCCAGAACTGCCTCGACGCAAAGGGAGCACTCTAGAACCCCCTCCAGAAGCCACCGATCAAAACTTCTAGATCAGGGAGTCACCGATCAGGCAGTAAAAAGACTCCACCCAGGCAGGATCAGATCAAGACTCCTCGAGAGAAGAGGACTTCACAATTCAAAGATGGGCACGATCGTGATGAGGCTGATAGTCATCACACCGATCAGTCAAAGGAAAAGGAGGGCAATGACCAACAAGGAAGGAAAGACTGCCCAGGACGTATCGCAAGGCCTCCACTGCACCCCGACCAGCAGCATAGTAGGAGAGAGCAAGTCCCGTGTAGTAAGCCCTCTGGAAAGTCGAAGAGTACGGTGTTCGATCGGGCAGGAGAACATGCTTCCCAGAAGGATCTAAGAGATGTTATCACCAACAAGAGGAGGATTGTCCCGGTCGAAGGGCAAAATCTGGACCGCCTTGCCGGTCAAGTAGAAATACCTTACGATGGCGCGCCAGATGGTAATGCCCAACCAGGCGATCAATACCTTGGAACCTCATCAGTTGCACTAGCCATCCAAGCCCAGCTTGACATGCTAACAGCTGTAGTGCAAGGTTTGTCAAAACGACCTTCCAAGATAGACGCGATAGACCACCGAAGTGGCAGTCCATTTTCTGCCCGAATTAGAGCAGCCCAGCCACCAGCGAAGTACAAAGCACCGGTTCTGCCATTATATACAGAAAAGGCAGATCCCATCAGACATGTTGGGAAATTCGAGGACCAGATGGAATTTCTCGGAGTGAGTGACGATTATCGATGTAGAGTTTTCCCGACTACATTGTCGGATACTGCCCAGGAATGGTATTGGAAGTTTAAGCCAAACTCCATTACCTCTTGGGAAGCATTCAGGAAGGAGTTTTGTAGACAATTCAACACTGCCCGGACTCCACCAGTTTATGCCAACCACTTGGCAGATATAAACCAAGGAAAAGATGAGTCTCTAAAGAACTATATACAGAGATTCATGAGAGAAGCCAATAGAGCAACTGGTGTAGGAGACGAGGGGAAGATGGTAGCCATATCCGCTGGGATAACTTATCGGAGTCCTCTGTGGGACAGTATACATAGAAATCCAATTTCAACACTTCAACAGTTTCTTGACCGAGCAGACAAGTATATGAAATTGGATGATGCAATTGAGAAAGAGGAGAATGGCATAAACAATCCGGGCGGATCAACTGACTCTCCTAAGGATGGTGGAAAGAAACGTGGAAATAACAAGTCTGACCACCATGAGGAAAAGAAAGTAAATTTGAGTTCAAATGAAAAGCCAACCAAGTATGAACCTCAATTCACTAACTACACCACTCTCTCGACCAGCCGAGCAGAGATATATCTTGCTAGTCATGAAGAGGTTCCCTACAAGAAGCCTCCACCCATCAAGAAAGAGATGAGGAAGAGAGATATGAATAAGTTTTGTCATTTCCATGGAGATTATGGTCATGACACAAATGAATGCAATCACCTCAAGGACGAAATAGAATTTCTTCTCCGGTCGGGCAAGTTGAGGAAGTACCGGGCAGAGACACCCCAAGGAGAAGGAGGTAGCAGCAACTCTGGTTTCAAGCGACAAAGATCTCCACCCTTGCAGCCCGGACTTGTGGACTTTACCTTAGACACTATATGTGGAGGTCCACACTTGGCTGAGGAAAGCAACGAAGCAAAGGAGAAGTATGCTGAGTAGAAGTGCTAGGATCAGAAACCACTGGAGTGGCGAGCACCGAAGGATATATTATTTCTAAATACTTCTTTCAGAGTGGTAGCTTGATTTCGAGTTGTTAGACTTGTTATTTAAGTTTGGTTTATGAACTGGTTATTTGCTAACCAGTCATTTTATTTTTGAACAATTTTGGTTGTTTAAGACTCGTTATTAGACATGTTTTGTCCTTTTTAATTTAAGAGTAATAAAAGAGACTACGCGCAGCGTGGTCGATTCTTGCTACAAATATGCATGTGTGTTAGTTATCCGAGCAGTGTTCAACTGGTCGGTAAAATCAGACAGTGTTCAACTGGTCGATACGTTCAAGCAGTGTTCAACTGCTCGAATATTTTCCATATATTCTATGTGTTTCACGAGTAATTAACTGCTCGAACAGATTCTGTCAAGTAGCAAGTGACTAAGGATCTTTCAACCCCCAATCACCTGGGGGGCACATGGGGTATACTAGTATATAATTTAACACAGGCAATAAGAGCACGAGTTAACATATCTGTTTTTAGGCTGACTTGTAAATTTTCAAAGTCCAAAAAGGCCATTAAGCTAACTTGTGTTGACAAAGCTTAAGTAACTTGGAATTTTTTTTTTAAATTTCAAGTTAAGAGCAGATATTCGTGTGACAATAAGCATGCTCATAAAATATTAGAGCAATAAGAGTGTGAGAAAGTATACTTAGTATGGACTTATGAAAAGTCTAGAATTTCTAAGTTAGAAAACTAAGTACTCATGCGAAAATATAAGGCATACACCAGAGTGACTTTACTATTCACAAAAAACTTATAACTTTTTAAGTCTAGAAGAGACTTAGAATGTTTTAAGTTAACAAAGAAAAGTAAAGTATAAATGCCAACAGCTCAGCTATACAAAAATAAAGAGTAAACTACTAGCCAGGTACAAGTTTAGCTGATCAGGTGCAAAGTTTTCCTGCTCAGGAGAGCAGATACAACTTCCCTGGTCGGCTAAGCATGTATCACCGATCAACTTCCCTGGAGTGAATCAAACAAATGCATGCAAAGTAAATACTACATGGTGAAAAAATGTCTTTGGGAAGAGAAGTCAATTTTTCCCAAGATTGATTGAGAGAAATCAATCTCTCAAAACTCTAACAAGATGTTTTAATGGTGTTCGGAGGGATAAGGGATGCTTAAGTAGCTGTGCCATATGCCTGAGTGGTTGTGTCACATGTCCAAAGCTGCATGACTGAATGGCTCGACAAACACGCCAAGGAGCTGTTGGTACACGCGCATCCGAGGGGCTCCATGTCCGAGCAGCCATGGTTGTATGCGCGCGTCCGAAGGCTGGTGTCCGAGTGGTGTGTGGGCTGTCCGACCAGCTGGAGATGCATCCGAGCGGCTGGAGGAGATGCATCCGAGCGGTTGAAGGGGTTGTGTCCGAGCGGACCATGCCTATCCTAGGCTGTCGACGTGCTTCCAAGGAGCCAGTTGGTGCGTGGCCGAGGAGTTGGGGTTGTTTCGAGGGGCAGTGGATAGTACCGATCGGATGGGCATAAATTCCAAGGAAATTTAAGCATCCGAGCAGCCCTAGTGCTACAGCGCTAGTCACTGGGCACTGTAGCGCTAGGCCATGTTTTCTGGGACGTTTTTAGGTTCTGTTTGTAGCGTTGTAGCACCCTCCAAAGAGCGTTATAGCGCTACCCTATTTCCAGAAAAGGGTTTTTGGGTTATTTTCAAGGGTTTTTGCCCAGGGGTTCGGGGTTCGATTCCACCACCCCGTCTGGTGGAATTAGGGCTTCCCGAGGCTAGGTTCTGGACTTGAGGTTTGGTGATGATTCTGATATATGGTTGTGACTAGGTTTACGCTTGGTCTCAAGAGGGATCGTGCTTGAGGATTAAATCGAACAAAGCTAGCAAATCTAAAGGTAAGGAAACTGCACCCGACTATGTGTCTGTGATGGGACTAAGTGCTCCCGATAACTGTATAATTTCATAGATGGTATTACGCTATGGGACATGTGATAAATGGTCTAAGGGTGCCGTAAATTATATTTGCGCACAGGGCGCGGCTTGGCCACTGGTATCCGAGGACAGCTTAATATTCACTGAGCTCGGTTTAAGCGGGTCGGAGTTAGTGGGACAAATAGAGGGTGCGGCGTAAGGGTGTTAACCCTAATTGTCATATGTGAATTGATTATTGATATGGAATGATATATTTGGTATGCTGAATACGTGGATAACATGAATGCTTAAACTGTTGAGTACATGCTTATGCGGTATGAGATATCTGATTGTCTGTTGATTGATTGTGCTTTGTTATTGTGTTTTCTTGCTGGGCCTTGGCTCACGGGTGCTATGTGGTGCAGGTAAAGGCAAAGGCAAGTTGGACCAATCCTGAGATGGAGAGCTGCGGGGTTGAATGTACATAGTCAGTTGTTCGGCCGTCACGGCCGAGGAAAGGAACAGGACGATAAATGTTTAACTACATGTTTTGCCTTAGAGTGGCTAATCATTGTATTTAAATCTGAACGCTTTTGTAAACAACCTTTAATTTATTACTTTTGGGATCCCATGTAAATAGAAAATGTTTATTTGTAAGAAATGCAGCTTTTGTGACCGAAATGTTTTAACCCTAGTTCAACTATAGTTTTGGTAACATGTTTTGACTAAATGACTTGATTAACAAGTCTTGAACTTTTATAAACACACAGTGTAACGATCTTGGCTATCCAGGGCATTACAACTTGGTATCAGAGCGTCCTAGGTTTAAGGGTTCCTGAAGATTGGCTGGACATGTACATTCACCGCGAAAGCCAAGCTCGACTCAGGGTTTGGTAAATTGTGTATACATGACTATGTGCTTAAATGATTTGAATGAGATATGATTGTTGATATCTTCCTGATTAATAGGGAGCATGAGATACTGATAGGGCCTGGCCCTTGACTATTGCATGATGATATTGAGGCATGCTTATTAGCACTACTATGCATGTGAATGAATATATGGATGAATATTTGGATAAATTGCTATATCTTGATTGCTTGTGCATAATTGGAGTTCCAGTGATGGACCATGAAAGGATTATTACCCTATCATCATAGTCTGATTGGTGAGTCGTTGATTGCAGATTGACTTGGATAATTATGCGTCCAAGAAAATCTACGCGACTAGCTGGCAGGTCTGAGACTAGAGATGATGATCAGGGCCAGACCCCTCCGCCAGTCCCTGACAACTGGCAGCAGCTTATGGCAGACATGCAGGCTCGGCTACAGAGCAAAGATGAACAGATCCAGATTCTGCGGTAGCAGGCTCCATGAAGGAGTGTTGCCCTCATTGTGCCACCGGCAGTGGTACCTATTGTGCAGCCAGTAGAGGTTGAGAATAGATGGGAGTCGTTGTATGAGCGGTTCAGGAAACAGCAGCACCCCATCTTTGAGGGAGGACCAGATCCACTGAAAGCTGAACAGTGGATGATTATGATTACTACCATTTTGGACTTTATGATGGTAGAGGGAAAAGACAAGTGGCCTGTGCCACATATATGTTGAGGGAGGATGCCCGAATCTGGTGGGAGGTGGCATCATAGACCAGAGATGTTACTACTTTGACTTGGGAAGGATTCAAGGACTTATTTAGTCAGAAGTACTATAATGTTGCCATCAGGGCAGTGAAAGTAAATGAGTTCGTGGGGCTGGTTCAGGGCAGCATGACAGTTACAGAATATGCCCTAAATTTTGACAGACTTGCAAAATTTGCATCAGATCTTGTGCCTACCGATGCAGCTAGGCAAGACAGATTCATTAGAGGGCTTAATGCGATGATAGCCCGAGATGTGAGAATTACAACAGTACCTGGAGGGACAACTTATGCTCAGGCTGTAGAGAAGGCTCTTACTGCTGAGGAAGCGGAAAATAAGATATGGAGGGAGAGTGCGGTAAGGCGGGAGGGTCGCAAGGCAGTGCCTCCATATTCTGGTTCTGGTAGGGGCGGAGGCCCCAGTGATTTGAAGAGGAATACCCCTGATGCTTCGATCGTTCCTAGTCCTGATAGGAGAGGTCGGGGTGCTCAGTGTCACGAGCCGGCTATTTGGGTGCTCCAACTAGACGGAACGTGCGGCACTTGCAGACTCTTCAAGCTAGCAAGTCAGCCTACAACACACACCTACAGGCAAACAAACTCAGCGATTAGCCACATATACATCTCGGACATGCAACGGGCAATAACGAAGTATGAGCAAGAACAAAGCAAGTCATTCCTAGGAACATCCACACAACACAAAGCACACAACACAAAGCACACAACAAGGCAAATGGCACGCAGTGGCCCAACGAAGCTAACAAACAAGCAACACATAAGTAACAAGGAAGCACACAGGGGCAAGTATGGATAAATGTTATTTCATTAATATATAGCCTTGATAGGGCAAGGGAGTACACAGCTTTGGCCCCTATCTGCTGATGGCCATGGTGCTTCCCTAAGTCACCAGGTCACCTCCCCCTAAGGAGCCTTCTAGGGAAATAAAGTCTTCCCAGGAACATATATGATTTTTGTCTGGGAGACATATGCAATATTACAAAACTGCCACTACCCTATCCCATGAGGTTGCTTGGTGCAAGACTTGACTAATGATCAAGCACCAAGGCATGCTCATTACAAAATGGCCCCATGTGGGTGTGCCAAAGGGGCAGCACGCCACACTCTCCCCCACTCAATCCTTCGACGCCCTCGACGAAGTAGTTTGTAGATCTTCAATCTTCTGCGTGAGCTTCTTCAAGTCTTCCGCCCTCTCCCAGCTGATCTCGTCATCTGCGAGCCCCTTCCATTTTACCAGATATTCTTTATGCTTTTTACGGTCAATGGTGACCGTCCTTTTCTTCAGGTTGGCGCTTGCTCCTTGGCTGGACGATGAATCCTCCTCTGGTTGATTGGTTGCGCTCTGGATTTGCTGGATCTTCATGATATGGCTTCAAGTTGCTGACGTGAAGGATCGGGTGTATCTTCATCCAGGTTGGTAGGTCGACTTTGTAGGAAGTTAGGCCAACTTTTGAGATGATTGAGACTGGACCCTCGTACTTGCGAACGAGTCTGATGTCTTTGTCCCCTCGGAATCTCAACTGTTCGGGCCTCAGCTTGATTAACACTAAGTCACCTGCTTTGAACTCCAATGGTCTGCGCTTCTGATCAGCCCACTTCTTCATTCTTCTTGATGCTTTTTCTAAATAAGCTCGGGCAATCTCTGTCGTTTTCTTCCAGTCTTTCGTGAAGTGAAAGGCTCGCGGGTTCCGACCGCGATATTCATCCACTGTGTGGGGCAACAGTGGTTGCTGTCCATTAACAACTTCAAAAGGGCTCTTATTCGATGAAGAGCTCTTTTGAGAGTTGAAGCAAAATTGAGCTACATCGAGTAGTTGCGGCCAATTCTTCTGATTGGCATTGACAAAGTGGCTCAAGTACTCCTCCAACATCCCATTGAATCTTTCTGTCTGCGGATGGTAGCTCGAGGAAATGTTCATTTGTGACCCCAAGAGATTGAATAGTTCGGACCAAAAGGTCCCAGTGAATCTTCCATCTCGGTCACTAACGATGTTCTGGGGCACTCCCCAATATTTGACAATATGCTTGAAAAATTGTCTGGTTGTCTCTTCTGCCGAACAGTACTTCGACACTGGGATGAATGTTGCGTACTTCGAGAATCTATCCACGACCACCAAGATCTCACTTAAATCCCCTGTCTTCGGAAGACTGGTGATAAAGTCAGGCGACACACTTTCCCATGGTCGGCTTGGGACTCGCAAGGGCTCCAACAAACCCGGTGTCTTGTTCCTATCGACCTTGTCTTGCTGACAGACGAAACAGGTCTTGGTGTACTCCACTACATCATCTCGCATTTGTGGCCAGTAGTACCCCTGCTTCAAGAGTGCGTGGGTTCTCTGCCACCCTGGATGACCTGCCCACAGGGTGTCATGACACTCGCTTAGTAATGTCCTTCGCAAATCTCCAGCTTTTAGAACATACAAGCGCCCCCCTTTAGCCCACAGAAGATCATCCTCCACCCAGAACTGGCGAGTCTTGCCTTCTTTTACGAGCTTCAGGATGGTCCTGACCACTGGGTCTTTCTCCAGGTTCTCTTTGATGCGTTCCTTGAGTGGAGTGTTCACCACGCTAGCCGATAAACTAGCCAAGACCTTTATAGTCGCCAACTCCGCTTTGCGACTCAAGGCGTCAGCTGCCTGGTTTAAGCGTCCTGCTCTGTGCTCAAAACAGAAGCCGAATTCCGCCACAAACTCCTGCCACCGAGCCTGCTTAGGGGTCAGTTTCGGCTAAGTAAGGAAATGACTCACAGCTGCATTATCCGTCTTCACCACGAACTTTGACCCCAGCAAGTAATGCCTCCACACTCGCAAGCAATGTATAACTGTGAGGAGTTCCTTCTCCTGGGCAGTATACCTCCTCTCAGCTTCAGACAGCTTGCGGCTCTCATATGCGACCGGGTGGTCTTCTTGCACTAGTACCCCTCCCAGAGCATAATCTGATGCATCCGTCTGTACTTCGAAGGGCTTGCTAATAGTTGTCAAGGCAAGAACAGGATCCTTCATCATGGCTTCTTTCAAACTCCTAAACGCTTCAGCACACTTGTCAATCCACGCCCAAATCACACCCTTTTTCAGAAGCTCGGTCAAGGGTGTCACCCTTCTTGAGTAGCCGTCCACAAATCGCCTATAGTAGTTGGCTAAGCCCAAGAAGGAGCGGAGTTCTTTCACGTTTGTGGGGGCTTTCCATTCCTGGATTGCCCTCACCTTCTCCAGATCCATACGAATACGGCCACGTTCCACCACGTGGCCTAAGAACTTGATGTTCTCCTGTGCAAACGAGCATTTCTCTCACTTCACATATAGCTGGTTCTCTCTCAACTTCTGAAACACTTGAGCCAAGTGTTCTTGATGCTCTTCAATCGTGGCGCTATAAACCACGATATCATCCAAGTACACCACCACGAACTTATCTAGATACTCGTGGAATACTTGGTTCATTAGTGTACAGAAGGTAGCAGGTGCATTTGTCAACCCAAACGGCATTAAATGCTCCGTATCGAGTAACACACGTAGTCTTTGGTTCATCCCCATCTGCAATCCTCACCTGATAGTAGCCCGATCTCAAGTCCAACTTTGTGAAGTATTTGGCTCCACTTAGCTGGTTGAACAAATCAGCAATCAGAGGGATGGGGTAGGTGTTGCGAATTGTCACCTTATTGAGAGCCCTATAGTCGATGCACAGTCTCAAGCTCCCATCGCGCTTCTTCTGGAATAGCACTGGTGCGCCAAACGGCACCTTCGACGGTCTGATGAAGCCTGCCTCCAATAACTCTTTTAATTGCTTTTTCAATTCTTCTAGCTCAGGGGGTGCCATTCTGTATGGCGCTTTTGTTGGAGGTTTCGCTCCGGGCACCAGCTCTATCTAGTGATCAATCCCCCTCTTTGGTGGCAAGGCTTTGGGGAGTTTATCTGGCATTACGTCCCCATACATCTTTAAGACCCTCGTAATTTCTAGTGGAACGATTTCTTCCACTACCTCTTCGAACACGGTGGGTACAGCTACATAAGTGGGCTCCTTCTTCTTCACACACTTCTTGAACTGTAAAGCTGATAGAAGCTTCACACCAGGGGTTGGTTTCACCTTTGCAGGCACCATTGACGGAGTCTCTCCCATTATGAGTAAGCTTCCAGTGGCAGGAATTGGAATGGCACCTTTCTCGGTCAGAAAGTCTATTCCCAAAACTACATCGAAGTTGTCCATATGGACGACCACCAAGTCAGTCTGCCCCTCCCACGTGTCGATTCTCACTTTTACCCCTTTAGCCACGCCAGATGTGGCCAAGGCTTTGGAGTTGACAGCTTTCATGCGACCTGCATCTTTCTCCAGCTTCAGTCCCAGTCGCTTTGCTTCAAGTTCAGAGATGAAGTTGTGGGTGGCGCCAGTATCAATCATCACGCTTTTGGCAGGCTTGCCATTGATAGTGGCATCCACGAACATTAGCCCTTTCCCCAGGGTCTTCTTCCCTTTCTCGCCATGCTTCTTGAGAGCATTCAACAGGCGGACAGCGCTCATGTGCGCGTACTCTTCGTCTTCCTCTTCTCCTTCGCCCTGTTGTTCTTGACTAATGAGGGCATTCAGCTGGCCCCTGTAAGGGAAAACTGCCGACTTATGTGGGCCTTTGCAAAGCCAACAAGCTAGCGGCTTCTTCCCTGCAGCAGCATCTGTCCCACTGGAAGAATTGGACTCACCTGTCCTCTTCTCTCCCCCACTCTTACTGGGCCAGGACTTCCCAGACTTCTTACTCCCAGCACAACTTGAGCTGGTTGGAGGAGTAGTCCTTTTCGGCAGGCTGCTCTCTGGAGTATAATCTGTTAAGCGTTCGGTAGCAGCTTGAGCAGTGACCAGATCAGACACGCGCTGCCTTTGAAGTTCTTGTTTGGCCCACGGTTTCAGTCCCTCGAGGAAGCAGAAGAGCCTGTGCACTTCGGACATGTCCTTTATATCGAGCATCAGTCCCGAAAATCTCTTTACACATTCTCGGATTGTCCCGACTTGTTTGAGCTCTCTTAACTGGCGACGAGCTATGAAAGTGACATTTTCTGGCAGAAATTACGTCTTTAATTCCCTCTTCAGGTCTGCCCAAGATGTGATGGTGCACTTGCCATTCTCTATGTCATCATACTTGGTCCTCCACCACACCTTCGCATCCCCTGACAAATACATGGTATCCATGGCGACCTTTCCGTCTTCTGAATCGGCCCGCACAACTCTACAGTAATGTTCCATGTCAAAGAGGAAATTATCCAAATCCTTTGCGTCTCTGGCCCCATTGTAGGGCCTTGGCTCGGGTACTTTGGCTCGGCCATACTCCATACCTATCGACCCTGCTGCAGGGGCATTCCCAACCGCTCGCATGGTTAGGTTTACCTTGGCAGATAGCTCAGCCATTTCTTCTCTGAGCACACCGACTGCCTCCCTGCAATCTTCCGTCGTGTCATTTATGGAAACTTCTTGTTCCTTAAGCATGCGCTCCACTGCCGCGATGCGCTCTTCCCACCGAGGGGAAACAGAACTACTTGTTGGAGAGTTTCTTTTCCCCAACGCGATAATTCTGGATAGAAGAACATCATTCTCCTTTTCCAACGCAGCTATGCGATTGTTTGCATCAGACGATCCCGAGTCCTGACTTGCAGAGGAAAGATCCCTGACCCTCTCGTCCAGGCCATCTAGTTCCCCTAGCCGCTTCTCAAGAGCTTCGATCCTCTGAGTGTTGCTCACCATAGTGTGTTTTGCCAATCTCTTTCTAACTTGGCTATGATACCAACTGTCACGGCCCGGCTATTTGGGTGCTCCAACTAGACGGAACGTGCGGCACTTGCAAACTCTTCAAGCTAGCAAGTCATCCTACAACACACACCTACAGGCAAACAAACTCAGCGGTTAGCCACATACACATCTCGGACATGCAACAGGCAATAACGAAGTATGAGCAAGCACAAAGCAAGTCATTCCTAGGAACGTCCACACAACACAAAGCACACAACAAGGCAAATGGCACGCAGTGGCCCAACGAAGCTAACAAACAAGCAACACATAAGTAACAAGGAAGCACACAGGGGCAAGTATGGATAAATGTTATTTCATTAATATATAGCCTTAATAGGGCAAGGGAGTACACAACTTTGGCCCCTATCTGCTGATGGCCATGGTGCTTCCCTAAGTCACCAGGTCACCTCCCCCTAAGGAGCCTTCTAGGGAAATAAAGTCTTCCCATGAACATATATGATTTTTGTCTGGGAGACATATGCAATATTACAAAACTGCCACTACCCTATCCCATGAGGTTGCTTGGTGCAAGACTTGACTAATGATCAAGCACCAAGGCATGCTCATTACAAAATGGCCCCATGTGGGTGTGCCAAAGGGGCAGCACGCCACACTCAGGGTGGCCATCAGGGAGGCGGTGATGCATGGAGGACTTATCCTGAGTGCACGAGGTGCAGAAGACGCCATCCGGGAAAATGTCAAGCTAAGGCCTGTTTTGTGTGCGAGGTGGTGGGACACCTCAAGAAAGACTGTCCGACAATGAAGAAGGGAGATGCGGGGAAGGTGGACAGCTTGACTCCAGCTAGAGTGTTCACCCTGACGCAGGCGGAGGCCGAGGCTAGCCCCTCGGTAGTGACAGGTCAGCTTTCTAGTGCTGGCACTCCTTTTATTGTATTGATTGACTCTAGTGCTACACATTCGTTTGTTTCTAGTAGGGTGATTGATAGGCTGTGTAGACCTAGTGAGTATTGTACTTCAGGGTTTGGGACTATTTTGCCTACAGGGGAACTGGTAGTATCTAGGAGATGCCTGTAACGACCCAAATTTACTAATGAGGCTTAAGGGCCTTGATTAGCGTGCCGGGAGGGCATAATTGGAATATTTGTGATTTAATGATTTAAAAGCATGCTATATGACTATTTGAATATCTGAGATGCTTGACTATGTGTATTAGTATGCATGTAGGCCCTGATTAGGTTAGAAGGGCATAATTGTAATTTTGGCCCGTTGAGGGCATATATGTGATAAATTGTTGAGACCACATTATTATGTGGATACATTTGTGATCTGTGAATCGAGACGATCCTAGTGAGCAGGTTAGCGAAAAATTCAAGGTGGGGATTTATACCCGGCTCGGGGCGAGCCTGGGGGTATAAATGGGAATTTAGAGAGTATATTAGGGTCTATTTTGATATTGAGGAATATAATTGGTGATTAATTAGGTATCGGGAAGTAAGCGGAAAATAATAGAGACACTCGAGGAATTAGCGGGAATTGGGTAAAATGACCAAAATGCCCCTAAGTGGATTAAAGGGTTTAGAATTAAAGGGGAGGGTATTGTGTTCATTTGGCATTTTAAGATAGGCATAACTAAGGCTTTATGCTTAGTGGAGTTTGTAGAATGAAGTAGAAGTCTGAGGAAAGAAAGAAGGGGAAGAAAAGGGAAAGAGGAGCAGGTCATATTCCAAGGTCGGTTTAGGCTCTTCTCCACCATTTTTCTTGAGGTTTCTTGGAGCAAAGTTCAGAGGAGAGTTAGGTCAAGCTGAGCAATAAGGTTTCTGAGTTAAGCTTGAAGAATTGACAAGGGTTTAGCAAGAACGAGCCATTTAGTTGAGGTAAGACTTTGAGTTTCTTCAGTTTTTGGTTTTGGTATTGAACTATGGTGTCTAAGCTGAATTTGGTGGGAACTCTAGGGAATTCAAGCCAAGGGTTTGAGGAGGAGTAAGCCAAGTAGGTGGAGAGGCTGACTCAAGGTCGAATCCCCATTGAAGGTATGAAATTCTAAGCTTTAAATTCTGAGGTTTTGACTGCTGTGCTGAAGTTTCTGAGTTTAAGGTTCAACCATGGTGAATTTTGAGATTAGGGGTGCATGTGATTGGGTTTTATGTATTTGGGATGTTTGGGATGAGTGGATTGTGTTGATAAGCTTGTTTTTAAGTTTGGTTGAAAATTGGAAAAGTTTTGGTAAGGGTTGGCTCGGGGAAATCGCAGGAAGGAAAAATGCTGGGGTGCTAGTTCTATGACTAGCGCTACAGCACTAGCCTTTGGGCGCTGTAGTGGTAGGCTTGGTTGTCTGGGGGATTTTGGTTCTGCTTGTAGCACTGTAGCGCCCTCCAAAGAGCGCTGTAGTGCTACCCTGCTTCCAGAAGAGGGTTTTCGAGTTATTTTCAAGGGTTTTTGCCCGGGGGTTCGGGGTTCGATTCCACCACCCTGTTTGGTGGAATTAGAGCCTCCCGAGTGCTCAGGATTGGTCCCGAGGCTATGTTTTGGACTTGAGGTTTGGTGATGAATTTGACCTATGGTTGTGACTAGGTGGGCGCTAGGGCTCAAGGGGGATCGTGCTCAAGGATCAAGTGAACAAAGCTAGTAAATCTAAAGGTAAGAAAACTGCACCCGGTTATATGTTTATGATGGGACTAAGTGCTCCCGAAATCTATATTATGTCAATGATGATATTATGCCATGGGACATGTGATAAACGGCCTAAGGGTGCCGTACACAATATTCGCGCACAGGGCGCGGCTTGGCCACTGGTAGCCAAGGGCAGCTTTATATTCACTGAGCTCGGTTTAAGCGGGCCGGAGTTAGTGGGATAACAGAGGGTGCGGCCTAAGGGCATTAACCCTAGTTATCATTTGTAAATTGGTGATTGATACGAGTTGATATGTTTAGTATGCGGAATACCTGATTTTCATGAATGCTTATATGGTTGAGAACATGCCTATGTGATATGGGATATTGGATTGTCTGTTGATTGCTTATGTTCTGTTATTGTGTTTTCTTGCTGGGCCTTGGCTCACAGGTGCTACGTGGTGCAGGTAAAGGCAAAGGCAAGTTGGACCAATCCTGAGATGGAGGGCTGCGGGGCTGAATGTGTTAGGAGTGTGTCCTAAAAGCATGTAAAGACATTTGTTTTTTCTGTGAATAAATAAATATAATGGTTTATTATTATTGTCATATTTAGATTGTTAAATTATTGTTTGAATAATTTTGTAAATATCATAAAAATTCCATATTCATTATTGAGGGTGTGATCTTGTATTAGTACGAGAGAATTAAGATCACATGAATGAATAAAAATAGTCAACAACAACAAATTAAAGTTATGGAATTCTTTAATTGGAGTTGTAAGTACGGTTTACTGAGTATCATAATGATACAAATAATCTAGATTCGGATTATTGATGTGGAAAGACATCTCGGTAAAGGTGCTTTATATAATATGATTATATATATGACATGGACCGATGTGAATTAAAGTCTTTATCCAAAAACCATTTAACAATAAAGACTTGTAATTTATATCATAACTGATGATCATTTATAGATCAACCTAAATCCTGAGTGTTCATGAACTCATGTTCATGTTTATTAAATCTTTTGATTCATTCGTTAAGGTCTCTTCAAAGAATGAGGCTAATGACTTTTGTTTTGGAGATTTAATATCATGGATGGCTGGGAACATGTATCAATAATACGGAATCAAATCTTTCCTAACAGATCGTATATTAGTTCCCTTAAGGGTTAATTCTGGAACTGAATGATTTTGAGCTCAAATCTATAATTAGATTATAGATTAATTATTCACTAGTGAATTAATGGTACTTAAGGAATAAGAAGTAAATTAGAAAGGTTAAATGGTAATTCTTCCATTCTAATTTATGAACTAATTAATTAGAGGGTTGAACTATTGTAAGATGGTTATATCAATGGACGACTTAAGAAAAAGATTTCTGTAAAAGTATATCTATAACATAAAGAGTGCAGTTCTGAATTTATAGTGGAGTAATATCATAATTAATAAATTAACTATTATAATTAAAGAGTTTAATTATTTAGTTTCAATTTATTGGAGCTTAATGTTATAGGTCCATGGTCCCCAGAATGGCTCAAACAATCACTATCAAAGGCAAATACAAAAATGGGCAAAAATGACTTATGTGATAAGTAAAATATTTTTCTATGTATCAAACATAATTATTGTTTAATTATGTGTAATTAATTAATTAAGAATTAATTAATTATTTGATTTAACAAAAATATAATTAATTTTGAATTAATTTATTTTTGGGATTTTTGGTATTTAAATAATAATAAAATTGGGAAAAATCACATGCATGTGGTACACGTGTGGCACAGTGCACAGGCACTGTGCTACACGCATAAGAGATAGACTTGGTCTCTTGATTCCACAATTTTAGTTATTTAAATATTAAATAAATAATGAGATATTTTGATTTGATTTAAATATTATTATTTAAACAAAAATCTAATAACTGATCAGTTATTTTGAATTTGTTTAAAATAACAAATATTTTAATATATTGTATATTATTAAATATTAGATATCAGTTTTCACAGAACGTAAGTTTTTCAGGGATAGAAAAATATCTAGGATTCTCTCAGAAAAAAAAAAAAAAAAAGAACAGTGACAAAAACAAAGGTCATTGTTCTTCACAAAACCTAGGTCCAAACTTTATCAGATCTCATGTGTTGAGAATATCTGATAAATAGTTATTGCCTATTATTTGTATAGCGAACCCACACTCGTTCTTTGGGTGACTGAGAACATTTTAGAAGATCTTGGTGTGAGATCTCAAGGATTCAGCCATACGAAAAGATAGCAGCAAGGAAGGACCTGAGGTAATGTTTCTATTCTTGTCCTTGATTCAATATATATATGAGTGTGAAGAAGTAGATCTAGAAATCTTATGGGATTAATCTGACAATTTGATTGTTGTTCCGCTGCGCATAATCTCTGATTTGATCAATAAAAACCAACATAATGTACATAGTCAGCTGTTCGGTCACCATGGCCGAGGAATGGATCAGGACAGGGATTGCTTAACTGTCCATTTTGCCTTAGTATGGCTAATATTGTATTTAAATCTCGAATCTTTTGTATATGGTTTTAATCCTATTATTTTTGGGATCCCGTGTAAACAGGAAATGTTTATTTATAAGAGATGCGACTTTTAAGACCAAAATCTTTTAACCCTAGTTCCATTATAGTTTCAGTAACACGTTCTTAAATAAATGACTTGATTAGCAAGTCTAGCACTTTTATAAACACACAGTGTAACGGTCTTGGCTATCCAGGGCGTTACACTGCCAGTGACAGTTGATGGTAGAGAGTTGTCAATAGATTTGATTGAGCTAAGTATGGAGGACTTTGATATGATTCTGGGTATGGATTGGTAGGTTAGATATGGGGCTACCATTGACTGCAGGAAGAAGATGGTGACTTTTGAGCCGGAGGGCGAGGATCCATTTGTTTTTATGGGAGCGGTGCATGGGCCCCGTGCACCCAGGATATCAGCAATGAGAGCCAGAGATCTATTACAAGAAGGGTGTATAGGTTTTCTGGTTAGCGTGGTGGATACCACTAGGGTTCCGCCAGTAGGACCGAAAGAGACCAGATTGGTTTGCGAGTTCTTGGATGTGTTTCCCAAGGACTTTCCTAGGTTATCGCCACATAGAGAGATTCAGTTTGTCATTGAGTTGGCGTCGGGGATAGAGCTAGTGTCGAGGGCACCATATAGGATGGCACCGACAGAACTGAAGGAATTGAAGATACAGTTGCAGGAACTTTTGGATTTGGGGTTCATCAAGCCTAGTTACTCGCCGTGGGGTGCTCCATTTCTATTTGTGAAGAAGAAGGACGAGACTTTGAGAATGTGTATAGACTACTGGGAATTGAACAAGTTGACTATCAAGAATAAGTACCCCCTACCAAGGATTTACGACTTGTTCGATCAGCTTCAGGGCAAGACGGTGTTCTCGAAAATTGATCTTCGATCTGGTTATCACCAGTTGAGGATCAAGGACGAGGACATACCGAAGATGGCCTTCCGAACGAGGTATGGGCACTATGAGTTTCTGGTCATGTCGTTTGGTTTGACCAATGCCCCAGCAGCCTTCATGGATTTGATGAATAGTGTGTTCAAGGACTTTCTGGATCAGTTTTTTATTGTCTTCATCGACGACATCTTAGTGTATTCTAGTTCAGAGGCAGAGCATGAGATTCATCTTCGACAAGTTTTGTAGAGGTTGAGGGAGCATCAGCTGTATGCCAAGTTTAAGAAATGTGAATTTTGGCTACCAGAAGTGACATTTCTTGGACATATCGTGGGTTCAGATGGGATTAAGGTGGATCCATCTAAGGTAGAGGCAGTTAGGGATTGGTCGAGGCCAAGGAACGCCTCGGAGGTGAGAAGTTTTCTTGGTCTAGCAGGTTATTATAGACGGTTTGTGGAAGGCTTCTCGAAGATAGCGGCACCGATGACAGAATTGACATGGAAGAATTTGAAGTTTATCTGGTCGAACAAGTGTGAAGACAGTTTCCAAGAGCTTAAGCGACGACTTATTTCTGCGCTTGTGTTGAGTCTTCCTTCGAGGGAAGGGAAATTTTTGGTCTATTGCGATGCATTGAGGTTGGGTTTAGGCTGTGTGTTGATGCAGAATGAGAAGGTAATAGCTTATGCATCACGACGGCTGAAGGAGTAAGAGCAGCAGTACCCTACCCATGATTTGGAGTTAGCAGCGGTGGTATTCGCATTGAAGATTTGGTGACATTACCTATATGGGGAGAAGTGCGAGGTGTACATTGATCATAAGAGTCTGAAGTATTTCTTTACACAGAAGGACTTGAACATGAGACAGAGGCGTTGGCTAGAGTTGGTGAAAGATTACGATTGTGATATTCTTTATCATCCGGGGAAAGCCAACGTAGTGGCGGATGCATTGAGCCGGAGAGGCCCGGGTCATTTGTATAGTTCCACCCAGATCTCGAGAGAGCTAGCTGATGAGATGGTCAGGGCAGGGATAGGATTGGTGGTAGGTCGGTTGGCCAATATTACTCTGCAGTCAACCCTGCTAGAGAGGATTATAGAGGGACAGTTGGTGGACGCTCAGTTACAGGAGGTTAGATAAAATGTCTTAGCGGGAGTAGCTAAGGACTATTCTATTTCTGAGGTTGGTTTACTTCGGTATCAGGGGCGGATTTGTGTTCCAACTGATGAGGGAATTAGACGAGAGATACTGGATGAGTCTCATACGATGCCGTAATCACTTCATCCGGGTACCACGAAGATGTACCAGGATCTACGAATGTTATATTGGTGGCCTGGGATGAAGAAGGGTGTAATGGAGTACGTAGCCAGATGTTTAACCTGTCAGCAGGTGAAAGCTGAGCATCAGCGACCAGCAGGGTTGCTTCAGCCTTTGGGTATTCCTGAGTGGAAGTGGGAGGATATTACGATGGATTTCGTGGGCGGTTTACCCAGGACGGTAAGGCTTCATGATTCGGTGTGGGTGATAGTGGAAAGATACACCAAGTCAGCCCATTTTCTTCCAGTGAAGTCAACATATACTGTGGATCAGTATGCTGAGTTGTACGTGAGGGAGATCATACGTCTCCATGGGGTTCCTAAGTCTATAGTTTCAGACCAGGATCCCATCTTTACTTCTAAGTTTTGGGGAGGTTTGCAGAAGGCTATGGGAACTCAGTTGAAGTTCAGCACAGCCTTTCATCCTCAGACTGATGGACAGTCTGAGAGGACGATTCAGGTGTTGGAAGATATGCTCAGAGCGTGTGTGATCGACTTTGAAGGGTCATGGAGTAAGTATCTCCCGTTGATTGAATTTTTGTATAACAATAGTTACCAATCAACGATTGGAGTGGCTCCCTATGAAATGTTATATGGGAGGAAGTGTAGATCACCCATACATTGGGATGAGATGGGTGAGAGGAAGTATTTGTGGCCGGATATGGTTCAGAAGACAAGTGAAGCTATAGGGAAGATCCGAGCTAGGATGCTCGCCTCACAGAGTAGACAGAAAAGCTACGCTGATCCCAAGCGTAAGGACATGGAGTTCCAGGTTGGGGACCACGTTTTTCTCTGAGTTTCACCATTGCGAGGGGTGACGAGGTTTGGTAAGAAGGGCAAGCTAAGCTCTAGGTTCATCAGACCTTTTGAGATCCTAGAAAGGATTGGTCAGGTGGCTTACAGGTTAGCCTTGCCACCATCATTGTCAGGAGTCCATGACGTATTCCATGTTTTTATGCTCCAGAAGTACGTCTCAGATGCGACTCATGTGCTGAGATATGAAGACTTGGAATTGCAAACAGATTTGGCTTATGAGGAGCAACCGGTCCAGATCTTGGATCGGAAATATAAGGTACTACAGAATAAGACGATTCCTCTTGTTAAAGTATTGTGGAGGAATAGTAGGGTCGAGAAGGCGACCTGGGAGCTTGAGACAGCGATGCAGGATCAGCATCCCGAGTTATTCAGGTAAATTTTAAGGACGAAATTCTCATTAGGAGGGGGTAGTTGTAACGACCCAAACTTGCTAATAAGGATTAAGGGCCTTGATTAGTGTGCCGAGAGGGCATAATTGGATTATATGTGATTTAGTGATTAAACGCATGTTATAGGACTATTTGAATATCTGTGATGCATGACTATGTGTATTGGTATGCATGTAGGCCCTGATTAGGTTAGAAGGGCATAATCGTAATTTTGACCCGTTGAGGGCATAATTGTATATATATGTGATAAACTACCGAGACCACATTATTATGTGGATATATTTGTAATATGTGATTCAAGCGATCCCAGTGAGCGGTTTAGCGAAAAGTCACGACGAGGATTTATACCCAGCTCGGGGAGAGCCTGGGGGTGTTTCTGGGAATTTAGAGGATATATTGGGGTCAATTTTGACATTGAGGAATATTATTGTTGATTAGTTAGGTGTTGGGAGGTAAGCGGTAAATATTAGAGACACTCGAGGAATTAGCGGGAATTTGGTGAAATGACCAAAATGCCCCTAGGAGGACTAAAAGGCTTAGGAATTATGGGAGGGTATTGTGGTCATTTGGCTTATAAAGGATAAATGCTACTAGGCTTTATACTTAGTGGATTGTGTAGAAAGGGCTGGAATTCTGAAGGAAAGAAAAGAAAGAAGAGAAGGAAAAAGGGAAATTGGGAGTCTTTTCCCTCTCATTCGGTTGGAGGTTCCTTCTTCATTTCTTTGAGGTTTCTTGGAGCAAAATTCAGAGGGAAAGTCAGAGTAGAAGCTTGAGACTAGGGTCCCTGGTCTGGCTTGAAGAATTGGCAAGGATTTAGCAAGAGCAATCCATTCACTTGAGGTAAGGGTCAAGGTAGTTTTCAGTTTCTAGTTTTGGTATTGTTATGGGTTTTGAGCTGAGTCTTGATGGGGAATTTTAGGGAAGTTGAAGCTGAGCTTTGAGGAGGTGAAGGCCAAGCTATTGAGGAGGATAACCTAGGCTAAGCTCGTCCAACAAAGGTAAGGAATTCTAGTTCAAGTTTTGTGGTTTCAGCTGTTGTTTGTTAAGTTTCTGAGCTTTAGGTTCAGCCATGGTGAATTCTTTGTTTAGGGATGCATGTGATTGGGTTATGTGTGTTTGGGATGCTTGGGATGAGTGGAGGATGTTGGTAGGCTTGTTTTTGTGTTTGGTTGAATTTTGGAAGAGTTTTGGTAAGGTTTGGCTCGGGGAAAATCGAAGGAGGAAAAATGCAGGAGTTGTTGTGCTGTGACTAGTGCTACAGCGCTAGTCACTGGGCGCTGTAGCGCTAGGCCATGTTTTCTGGGACGTTTTTAGGTTCTGTTTGTAGCGCTGTAGCGCCCTCCAAAGAGCGCTATAGCGCTACCCTGTTTCCAGAAAAGGGTTTTTGGATTATTTTCAAGGGTTTTTGCCCAGGGGTTCGGGGTTCGATTCCACCACCCCGTTTGGTGGAATTAGGGCTTCCCGAGGGCTCGGAATTGGTCCCAAGGCTAGGTTCTGGACTTGAGGTTTGGTGATGATTCTAATATATGGTTGTGACTAGGTTTACGCTTGGGCTCAAGAGGGATCGTGCTTGAGGATTAAATCGAACAAAGCTAGCAAATCTAAAGGTAAGGAAATTGCACCCGACTATGTGTCTGTGATGGGACTAAGTGCTCCCGATAATTGTATAATGTCATAGATGGTATTACGCCATAGGACATGTGATAAACGGCCTAAGGGTGCCGTAAATTATATTTGCGCACAGGGCGCGGCTCGGCCACTGGTAGCCGAGGACAACTTAATATTCACTGAGCTCGGTTTAAGCAAGCCAGAGGGACAAATAGAGGGTGCGGCCTAAGGGCGCTAACCCTAATTGTCATATGTGAATTGATTATTGATATGGAATGATATATTTGGTATGCTAAATACGTGGATAACATGAATGCTTAAACTATTGAGTACATGCTTATGCGGTATGAGATATATGATTGTCTGTTGATTGATTGTGCTTTGTTATTGTGTTTTCTTGCTAGGCCTTGGCTCATGGGTGCTACGTGGTGCAGGTAAAGGCAAAGGCAAGTTGGACCAATCCTGAGATGGAGAGCTGCGGGGTTGAATGTACATAGTCAGCTGTTCGGCCGTCACGGCCGAGGAGAGGAACAGGACGAGAAATGTTTAACTACCTGTTTTGCCTTAAAGTGGCTAATCGTTGTATTTAATTCTAAACTTTTTTGTAAACAGCCTTTAATTTATTACTTTTGGGATCCCATGTAAATAGAAAATGTTTATTTGTAAGAAATGTAGCTTTTGTGACCAAAATTTTTTAACCCTAGTTCAACTATAGTTTTGGTAACACGTTTTGACTAAATGACTTGATGAGCAAGTCTTGCACTTTTATAAACACACAGTGTAACGGTCTTGGCTATCCAGGGCGTTACATTAGTGATCTCATCCTGATAAAGTTGTCATAACAAAATCGACCAACATTTATACCTCACCATATAACCAAATTGATACCCATCACAATACTCCCACTGATAAAAGGATTACCTTGGCATCTTTTAGATTCAAATGTGACTTCAAGATTTATAAATTTTGAGGCCTAGTCCAATGTTCTAATGAGAGATCGATATGTCAAAACATATGAAATATTATCCCACCTGATAAACAAAATGCTAAAGTATTAGGATTGCTTAAGGCTAAGAGAAAATAACCAAGAGCAGTGCCACCATGCATGTGAAAACATGGAT
This sequence comes from Humulus lupulus, assembly GCF_963169125.1. Classification (NCBI taxonomy): domain Eukaryota; kingdom Viridiplantae; phylum Streptophyta; class Magnoliopsida; order Rosales; family Cannabaceae; genus Humulus; species Humulus lupulus. The sequence continues at coordinate 141,731,957 of NC_084793.1, forward strand.
TACGCTATATGCTCATCTCCTTGCCTTTCTCAATGGTCTATCAACAAAAGAAACGATCAATTCATGCTAGAGTCGTTCTAACAAAATGTATGACTCTTATGTAGGTAGGGACAATCACATCAAGTGTCAAGTGTCACAACCAAATGCATCAATCTACTACCAATAAGATAGAAAATTTGTGTAATTTCTTGACATCTAATGTGTTTCCTTCCCCATCTAAGCATCCTACCCAATAACAAAATCATCGACAGGATAACTAAATTGCATGTATGGATCTTAGTATTAATTGTGATTGATATGGGAAGAAAATGTTGACTAAAAACATAATTTTTGATAATTGACATGTGAAAACTTACGACAGGTAAGCATAACACATTCAATGTATAGTTTTAATCTCATGATCATCTAATAAAACAAACTGCGCATCTTAGAATTTATAACATTACCAAAATGGCAACAACAAAAAATTGGTGGTAATTTTCATGATTAATGCGCCAATAATAATCAATAATTTGTTTCAAATTATCCATAGTATATGCCTAAAAGAATTTATAATAATAACGAAATTCGTAGAATTATAAAAGACATATATATATAACAAAATTATGGAAAACAAATCGAGATTGGCCTTGTATGAGATTAAATTAATTAACAAGATTCTAACATTTGTAAACTTAGACTCATGACAAATGAGTACATAAGGATACAAATTCGTCACAATTCTCACAATTATATGATTGACAAAATTGACATGCTTAGACTCATGATATGTAAGTACATAAACACTTAATTCATTATTCAATAACACAATTATATTTTCACAAAATGCCAATATCAAAAAATAATTTTCATGGCATGAATACAATTATGCTTATAATCAATGAATGATTCATGATAAAATTGTGAAATGATAATTATTATATAATAATTTATTTTAATTTAATTGTGTGATTATGTGTTAATTAATCAATTAATTGACCAAACCCAAAATATAATTACATAATTAAGTGGGAAAATAAAAAATAGTCCAAATGGTGAAAAATTGGTCCCAAAAGGACCCTGCACGCGCCCCACGCACCAAAAAATGTTCAATTTTTTTAAAAAAAAATAGGCCTAAAAATGACATGTCGTTTTCTCAGTAATGAGAAAAACAACGTGTCGTTTGGAGCATCAGAAAATACCTAGTATCTCTAATAAACGACATGTCATTTTTCCAGTGACTGGGGTCGAACGACATGTCATTTGGGGTCATCCCTAACCTCTGAACCAGATCAACCCGACCCAATTCGGACCCACAACTCCGACCCTGTGGGATTTTGGCCTCTGATACTCCATTTTGACGTCGTTTAAGGGGTTTTCATGCCCGATCTATTCCCAACATTTCCCAAGCTCCAAAACAGTCAATAAAAGCCCAGAGAATTCCATTTTAGATCAAAATATGCAAGCCATTTTCATGCTTTAAAAGATGGATTTCTCCCATCCTTGCTTGTAATAATGCAACAAAATACTTTTACCCAATTTGTTTCAACAACCGAAGAACAATAAACCCGAAAAATGTCCAAAAAAAATTCAAAATTAAAATTTTTGCATATGGGTCTCTAACAAAACCGTGGGTATGGAAAACATTTGGAGAAAAATAGGAAAAATAAAGTTAAATAGATTTGAGCCTTAAAATCAGATGACCTAGCTCTGATACCAACTATTGAAATTAATTGAGCATAAAACAATAATCAAGAATTGATCGAACATATTCAAGCTCAATGTTGCACAATGAAATCATCTTATTTATGACATCAAACATAATATGAATAAAAGGAAGTTTTACTTACCTTTCTGATCAAGTCTATGAACAATTATTCTCCATAATTATGCTCATCACAAATTCAACCACCTACACATCAAATATCAAAGGGGTGCTTGGGGTGTAGATGAACACTACTATCTCTCTCTCACTCATTTTTCCTCTAAAACACCCATTGTCCACACACATTTAATAAAATGGTGTAACCCTTTTTATAAACCATAATGGGCTTATTGGGCCTAGATACCCAATAAGATGATTAGTTGCCTTAGCCTAATGGGCTGGCCTAAAAACGTTGAGAGCATGTCCATGGACTCTGAGCGTGTTAGTACGCTATGTCCATCATATTATGGCCGGATGGTAATATCATGCAATACCGATTATAAAGTTATCCTTACATGCTAATCACGACACTGCGGGAGCATCATATAATTATGTCAGTCCATATAAAATATTCTAACAATATATAATCCTAATTTTATTAAATTATGGTAGAATAGATATTTAGTAATTATATTAATATAAATTCACATATTATAAAATATCATTATTATAATAATATTTAATACAAAACTAGATATTTAATAATTATATTAATATAAATTCAAATGTTCTAAAATATCATTATTATAATAAAATATAATATATAATCTTAATTTTTAGTAAAAATTCTATCATTTATATTAAAAAAGAAAACATATTACTTTTTTATTACTTCATCTAACTTATATAAATATATTCATATTAAATAACAACAACCATTATAAATACATTATATATAAGTGTCGTGTGTGTACAAATAGTATGACTGTGTAACTACATAAGAAATTAGAATAACATTTCTCTTTTATCAACAATAAGCAAACCAATTATTAATGAATAATTGTATGATTTGAATAATATCATAATTGTTTTGTACGTTAAATATGGTACTTTGTGATCTAAAAGATTATCATGTTTTTTTAAATCATAAATTATGTTTTAGTTCATTTTTCTTTTAATATGTTTATGTCATTTTTTTATATATAATATTGTTTATTTATTTAAAATTTATATGACAATTATAAAAACTTAATAAAACAAAGCAAAAATATGAACGCTGCTTGCACCTAGCATATAAATATATATTAATAATTGTATCAAAATGTAAAGACAATTCAAATAATATCTATAAAATAGATACACAGCACACAAAAAAAATAAAAACAAAAAAAAAATTGAAAATGAGATGTAATGACAATAATACACAAAAAGAAAAAAGGAATAATGTATAACAAATCTCTAAACACTAAATAAAAAATAAACTATGGATTTATTTCTAAAAAAATTCAACATATGAAAATATTTTTCCACATAATTAGCTTAAGTTAGAAAAAAGCCGTACATTAAAAAAAATCTTAAAATATTCATTTTTATGAAAAGAAAGCAATAATATCCATATTCCCATGCCATATTCTACATAATTTCTGATCTAACAAATACGCATTTCATATAGAACATGTAATGTATGTATACAATTTATAAATAAATGTTTAGAAATAAATAAGAAAAATATAAAAAAATTTACAATATTATCTTTTAATTTATCAAATTGTCATTTATATGCACTTAAAATTCCAATCCTTATTTTTAAGGGAAAATTTTCAATCTTGAAGCAAATTAAATTATATACATTTGAAAAGAAAAATGGTTTATCAATAGCTGTCTTCTTCCCCACAAATATGTAAATCACAACAATCTCCATTAAAATTTTAATGTCACTACTCGCTTCATAGCAACTGTTTCCTGAACTAAAAACACTTTGGTCTTTATTTTTGCCCAACAACCCCCCCTCCCTCTCTCTACGTTTTCATCATCCCAAAGTACCCAGGTTTCCCTTCACTTTTTGTCTTTTTGTAGAAAGAAATAAACTATATAAAAAATAAATAGATAAATTTCGACCAACATTAAGTGTTAAAATAGTTTGGACAAATCAACTCATAACTTGATTCATAATATCAAAAAAAGAAAAAATACAAACAAAAACCACATGACGATAAAATTACCAGTACCATTTCCATTTAGGAGAAGAAAATAAAAGTTAAAGTCTTTCAAAAGAAAACTCCCCAAATACAACAGATATGCCTCAAACTTCAAGTAAATATTAAAGGTTGCCCAAATTTGAGGGGGAGAATTTACATATGTACAAAGTAGCAAGGATGTTCAAATTGGTAAGTATAAGTGATCTTCTCTAGAGAGGAGCCCCAAATGTCATCCAAGACATTTCAACAACAAAGTGTGTTAAAATTACGAATGGCAATAATATGTAAAGCACTTGGGTTTTTAATCCACGATTAAGATTTAGGATACCATCATACCAAAAGAGAGCCTAGTTACACTAGAGACTGACTGTACACCTGTTTCTATACGAGGCTTGCCATATTTAGAGCTCACTTCTGTCAACGTTGTCTGCTGGTAAATTCAAATCAAAAAAGCCCCCGCCTGGACCCTCTGTCCTAGCACGTTTCCTAGAAGAGAATCCACTCTCTTCTGAACTTCCAGATCCAGAGGGTTGATCTGATTCTGTCGTCCGCCCTGTACATTCCAAGTGTGTGAGATACTCTTCCAAATGCCAACCTCCCTAATCTTTTAAGTTGCATTGTTGTAATAAAGAATACTTCAAATAACTACACTTTTAACAAGGCATTTAAGGAATAACTCGAAGAATATAAAATGACAAAAGAGAATCTGAGAAAATAAAATGCCAATTAGTAACCTGTTATTGATCTTTGTTTTCATTCAAGTAATAATAAACAATCAATAATACTTAATAAAATAGGAGGATATTTTTCAATATAGAATATACTAGGAATGTCGCAAAAGTTGAATACCACTTGAGCCACAATGCAATGGCATAGCTTTATCAGAATTATTGCCCCAACAAACAGAAAGTTCTGATGCCTTCTCGATACCCTTTGACCTGTAAGGAGCTATATTGTGGATACCTAGTTGTAAAGGACCCAATAAATCATTCTCAATACATTCATACCTGCGCAGGATTTAAAAAACATGAGTATTAAGTGTACATTTGCAAAAACATGAATTTCAAGAGCATTCAGGATTTAGAATCTAATCGTCGAAAGACTTACATCTTCTGACAGAGTTTATCAGTTATTGTTGATAGATTGAGTACTTGCATCCTTACATTCATAACTCTCTCTTCCTCATACTGATCAAAAGGTGCCTCTAAGAACTTTGATAATTTCTCGACATTTTCCTCAAGTTGCTGCTGCTGGTCCTCAAATAAATGCTGTTTTATTTCCCTTTCTTTATTTGTCATTTCATCCTTAAAAAGCTCATCTCCAAACATATAAAATGCAAATGGGTATGAGTATGAAAGAACCCGCCTTGATCTAAAAAGTCTGTAGAGTCCATTATTTACCCAACCAAAATCTCTGAGCTTTGAATCCCTATCTTCTAAAACTGAAACCTTCTCTTGTATAGTCTCTTTTAATTTACTCTCTAGTTTAAAGGAATCTGTATGAGCTTTGTAGCGGTTGTGATAGTGCATATAGCGAAAAAGATCTCGCTTTGCCCTCTCAGCTTTTTTCTCTCCATCATCCTTGTAGCGACCACAACTATGACCTGCAATACTAGACCAAGTATGGTCTCGGCCAGTGGCTCCACCACACAGCCAACTGCCTCATGAGGAAAGAAAAAATAGATTAACTTCAATCTCCGAATGTAGGTACTAAATTACTAATAATAAGAAGAAATTCCAAATGCAGTAAAATACGCCAGTCTGTTTATTTAAAAGTGCTGACAGGGTATACAAATAAATACAACTTAATCTGTATATTAGGAGAAAAATTATTTTGCATAAAGAATGTATAATTTTACATGATGGGTTCCAAGAACACAGAATGACAGCTATTTGAGCCTGAAATGCAGATGAGTTGGTTAAGCAACCAAAGATGTTCTGATACACTTATAGACTGTAGAGTCTATTGATCGTGGAAAAAATTAAGTAAACAATTATTTTAATAAGAGGATCAGCATAAAAGTTCCAAGTGTCTAACAGTACAAACAGCCTAACTGCGCCTAGAACCTCCAGACACTAAATAAGCAAAGATATCTAACAGACCATAGACACAACTTTAACATATAACACTTAAACAATAAATTCAGCAGAATCTGCTCAACCTGTCCTCCGTAACTCTTAAAAATCCAAACCATGGACATCAGATTGCAAAATAATTAAGAAACAAAACAGAAATCCAAACACTTTATTTACATCAAAAAAGAATACAGCAGCCACAAATACCATTGTTAGTAAAAATATCAAATTGAAAACTGGATATTATTTTAAAATACTAATGAATCTCCAACAAATTTCAAAAGCTGGGAATCATTTTCACAGCTGCATAGATGTAGCTGAATGGACATTCAAGTTGAGTAAATTGACATTAAAATGTGTGTGTGGAGCATATTAAATGTATTTTATTTTATTTATGTAACACGTGTAGTCTATTTTATTTAGTTAAATATCTCCATTAGCATAGATTGTAAGTTGTTCTAAGAAAAGTGGTCTAGTGGGTAATCAGCCCTAAGTTTAATGTTTATGGGCTGATTGTTTATCTATTTAAAGAGCTCTTCAGCTCCGTGTAAGTATCAACTCAGTGAATAAAAGATATTTTTCCACTGATTCCACTATATATATAATATTTATATTGAAAAAAATAACAAATAAGGTGTAAATAAAAACATAAAAAGAAAAGACCTAAGAAGAACCCAAGATAAGTACAGTTAAGAAGAATACTCACCAAAAGGCTTGCCCACATATACAACTCACAAGGTTGCACCCGCCATTCTTTTCTACTGGTTTATGACACTTAGGGCAATGCTTTGTGTGGACAGTGATCCAATTAACGGTCTCTGATTCATCTCGGCACTTTTTGACCCAAAGCTCCCACATTAAACATGAGCAAGGTGAGTGTGCCTCCGATAAGCAACTGAAGCAAAACTGCAAACCACATGAACATTCAACCTCACAAAAATCATCATCCTCATTGCGTATAGCATTCCCACAGTGAGGCGTACTTGGGCACCAATTGACTCTTTTGTTATCCTCAATATAAGACTCAAGCAGAAAACGATCAAACTTCTCTGCCAGATCTGGATGCGTTTTACTAACTAGATTCCTAACAACTGCTTCATCACATATTGCATTGCATTTGTGTGCCATGCATTTTATACGCTTACTCTGACCTTCGTTTATCTTAACAACAAAATGACCAGTCCAACCTGTAATTTGAACAAATAAAATAAAACAAAGGAAGAATAATGAAAGAAGGTTGGTACCCAATAAGTGCCATGGGATATGAAAAGACAGTAGAAAAACAAAATGAAATTCTTATATTCGTGAAACAGAGAGACTAGACTTGTTTGATTGAAAATCAGGACACAAGTCAATGAAGATACTTTTAAAAACAAGAATCATCCAAACACAAGTAGTTACATTCATTGCAGAAACAATGCCCACAGTCCATCCTTGTCGCATCACCACTAGGCACATCCTCTATACATATTTCACACATTACTGTCGGAGGCAGTGGTATGCCAAGATCTTGTTGGTCAACTAATGAAACTCCCGCTTCCAAAAATAAAACAGATTTTCCTTTCTCTACTAGTACTGCAAACAACTTTTCCACATCCCATCGATGATGAATAAGTAGGGTTCTAGCATGGTGCTCTCTCACAGATAGCAATTCCATTACCCTGCGCAAATCCTCCCTCTACACCAATGCGTCCAGAGTTAACAATTTTTGTGATCAAATTTGATAGAACTAAAAAGAGTAATGAGCAACGAATATTAGGTTTTACCTGTGCAGCCAATAGAGATTCCTTCGTTATTACCTGCAAAAGCTAAAAGGGTTTACATAAACTAAGTCCGAACTAAAGAAGCAATATAAAGCACCTGAAATTCTTTCCAAAACTCGATAATAAGACATACAAATAAGACCACAAACGAAAAATATCTAGAGAACTTAAAATAACAAAGACCCCATCATGCAATGGAGACAAAATTACGTATCCAAATTCAACACTATCGGAATGAACACTTACCCAGATGAAAGAAAACTGAGAAAAAAAATAGTTTCAAAGCTTAAAGCATCAAACAGTCGCAGTTTCACACACTTTACCGACAATTTTCAGCTTCGATTAAGAAAAAAATTGTCCCTTTACAATTATAATACAAAATGTTAGAAACGAGCAACCTTAGAAAATAATATATCCCAATCTTCATGCACCAACATGAATTACAAAACCCAGATTAACACGCACCCAATAGAATTCCCACAAAAAAAGGCTAAAAAACATAGCTTTCTAAAAGTCTATGCCTAATAAAAACTTGAAGTCTGTTCCATTAACCAAAAAAACCTCCCCCAAAAAAATGGAATACCTTGCTCGCGGGGCCCTTGGAAGGGACCCAGTGCGTACGAGAATCCTCGTTCTCGAGCCCATCCAGAGAATCCCGATCGGAATAACAGCACTCATCATCGCTGCTAAAGTAATCCTCCATGGACTAATTCCCCCAAAGAACCCAAAAGACAAAATACAAAATATTCCGACAATAACACTTTTGGATAATCTACAAACAAAAGGACAAAATCAGAGACCAAATTTGCTCCGATTAGACGATTTAGTCCGATCTATCGCCGGACCGAAAATAAAACCGGTTGTCCGCCGAAAGTGGAAGCTCCGGTGGCTCTCAAGGGACGAAATTTAGAGAGAGAAAATGAAAGAGCTGAGACAGCATGACAACATGGAAACTATATGGGAAAAACTTTCCCTTTAGTTTTGGGAAACAGTTCATCAGACAAATTATTATTATATTATTACATTATTACCGTGGTAACGAAATGAGAAAGTGGCGAATATGGTTCTAACGGTGTCGTATCAATTGTTCAACCGCTTTGAGAAAATAAGGGCCTCGCCAGGCCCGGCCCATGCAAAGCCCAGGACCCACGAGGATCTTGGCATATGCTCATAGAATGCGAAACGACAGCGTTCAACAGGCGTGGAGTGGAAGATCGTGTGGCTTTCCAACAGGACAGCCTCGCAAAGGAACAAGGCACGTTCACGAGTACGTAGAACTAAACTATTAAAGTTTGGTAATTATTATTATTATTATTATTATGTTATAAAACTATTTAGAATTCTGAAATATAAAATATAAAGATATATATATATAATATAAATAAATAAATTAGGCAGAGTTTTAGAGAGATATAAAAAAAAAGTGAATTTTAGTGTATTATTTCAATTGGGATTAAACCTTGTTTATACATATTATGGTCTAAGCACAAATACAGTCAAGAATTAAGACTTATATTTAACTTTGGTAAGCTAATGATTCTCCATTATTACCATATAGACATCTATGTCTATGTGTATATATAAATATATATAATATCTATAATTAATTATTATTTATTGCAATGTAGGGTGGATATCTAATTTACAAAGACAATGAAGATTTTATAATATCTTAACTAAAATCTGTATGGCGTAATTATGGGCAGATAAAATTTTCAACACGTGTATTTTTACCTTATAGTTTCAACATTACTATTAGAATTTTTTTTAAAATTATGATTAGACTTATCAGCTAGCTGGAGTAGCTCAGATGGTTAGAGCGTGTGGCTGTTAACCACAAGGTCGAAGGTTCAAGCCCTTCCTCTAGCGATTTCCATTTCCTTTCCTTTTGTTTTATTTCTCTGAAGTAAAAAATAAATAAACTTTATTTCAACCTTCAATTAAATGTATCTACATTAATTATGAAAACAATTAACCATAATGTGAAAAAGGCACTGTTCAATGAGTTCTAACTATTGAGTTCTTCAACGTTAGTTCGGAACATGAAATCTTCACTTTCTAATTCATCTTGGTATGGAGATATAGTCGGTGCGTTGAACTTTTCACTAGTTTCTTGATTGTCCAACGATCTCTTTCCCTGAAACATGGTGGTTCACAGTATCATGAATTGCATCACAAAACAACATTCATTTTGCAAGTTACTTTTCATAATAGGCACATGGAAACATTTGGACTGACTGACCTTTTTCAAAATGTAGACAAAATAATGAAATCCATCGCCAAAAGTTTTCCATTCAAAAGACCATGTAAATTCTGGGGCGTTGAAAAAAGGACGCCTGAAATGTGGCTGCGGATATACAAGACATGTAAGAACAATAGGGACGCATAAAAATCGACAACAAGGAGAGTTTACCAACTTGTTCACAACAACCTGACCAAACGAAATGGAGATGAAAATTCCATCTGGCTTTAGAACCTTATGGACACCCTCAAGCATCTTCATGACCTTAGTTACTGTTGCTCGCCTTGGATTCCATGGGTCACCGCTGTCCACGAACAGTACATCCTTCAGAGTTGAAAAAAGAAAAGAAACACAATATGTCTATTCATCTCATTGCTCAGAAGGAATAAACTGAAAAGAAATCACAACAATGATCCTTGAGAACATCAAATCTGAAACAGTTATAGGTAAAAGGCATACAGTTGTGGCTTGAACATTACCATGGTTCCTTTCTCAATAACAATGTCAAAAGACTCGTTGCTAAAAGGCAGGTCTAGCATGTCAGCTTCCAGAACTTTTATTTCTGATAATAGAAGTGATTCAGGAAAATCGACAAAAGGTTAATACAGTAGAAATAGACGTGACTTTTTTCACTGCAAACTGTATGTTGCTCCATTACCATGCTACTATCACTTTCAAGAACATTCACAATGCAACAGCAAAGAAAGCAGTTTAAGAGAATATTAAAAACCGTAAAGTTATTCTATCTTAAGCCTTTTATTTCATAAATATCACAATACACCATACCCATTAGCACTTTTTTTCTTCTTCTTAATCCAAATACACCTTGCTAAACCCAATTTTACCAAAAATCACGGTTCACTTAGTCTGGCTCCGAATAATACAAGGTACATATACTACACATACAAATATAATTGAAAAATATGCCAATCAATTAGACTAAAACATCTGAAATTTGAAGATGATTATAAACAACAAAGGAAAAAAAAAAAGAAACATTTAAACTTGTTAGAACTTTAAAACCCAAATGGTATGAGCATATATATAAAGGAAACAAGGAACTCTATATAAGTAGACACACAAACAAAAAGTGCGAAAATAGATACTTAAAAGATGCCACAACCTTTCAAACCCTTAGATAGCAACTGTTTCTGCTTATTTTCAACAGCAACAGCTGATAAATCAATGCAAGTTATTTCGGTAATTCCGTCTCTGTACAATTCTTCAGACAACTGTGAGTTTCCACAGCCCACTTCCAAGACCTGAAATAAGTGTAATCAATTCTCATCACCAACAAACCAGCCCTAACTAATATAAGCAAAAGAAGAAATCAAGTGGCTTTGGCATAATAGCACAAGAAAAACCTGTGGCTATGTTTACTAATCATTAATTGACTGTTATGGGAACTATGGAAACTAGGAAGGTGTTTTCCTTTTTTATCCATTCATGTGTTTATTTATTTGCCCATTTCAGACACTAGCAATTTTGGGGAATCCTTCACATAATTAGTTTAGTTATTAAAATTGATGTGAATGACTATATCTTTTAATCTTCTTATTTCTCTTCAAATTCTTTCCTCTTCCAATTCTTTTTTTTTTCAGCAATGAATAACTCTCAAATAAAAGAAAGAAAACCTACTAGTCATATAAGATTCTCATCCACCCTAAGAGCATACACAAATAATCTATGAGCAAACTTATTAGCCGTACACCCTCAGAAAATTGGACAACAAACTTGCAATATCCTATAATAAAGAACCCCAAATCATTAAAATACTTGGATTTTTAGGAAATGCTGTGACTAAAGCCAGAGAATCATACTCAATAACAAATAAAGCAAAACCAAAATGTAAACACCAATCCAAAGCAACCATCAAAGTCACACCTTCTACTTGGACAACTGAGAAACATTCTACAAAGAACACCAATTCTTTTCATTTTGGGTCAGCAAACATGTTCTAAAAGTAATGAATTCATGAGTCAAATTTTTAATACAAGTCAGAGGTTTTGTTATAAAAAAAATGAGCCAAGTTTTTAATTCAGGTAAATAATTAGTCTGTTAATCTCAGATAACTGATAAGTATTCTGGTCCTTTACCAAAACAAAGAATATCAGTGTGTTAACAAGGAGGGGAAAAAATTACTGCCACAAAATTGCATAACAAGTAATAATTGTAAGAAAGTGAGAGAGAACAAGAGAAAGTGAGAAGCTCAAGATCATGAATAGATCAGATGAGCAAGCCTTTATTTATAAGAGCTGAGTTAGGTACACAGTTACAAAAACAAGAAAAGACTTAGTCAACTGACCAAGAAAGCAACCGACTAAACCGAGAGTACAAGTAGTTAAAACAAAGCTAATTAAATAACTAACTACTAAGAGGTGCTTTAACAATAATAGAATAGCTAGTTTCTATGTTCTACCAGAATGTTATTCCATTACATTCAAATAAAAATAAATATATAAACATAAGCACATACATACATTTTGTTTTGCTAAAACAAAAGTACAAGTCAAACACAACAACAAAAAATGAAGTGGTTTTTTATCGTAAGAAAGAGAAACTCCATATGTAAAGAGAGTATTCGAACGAAGTAGTGAAAATACAGAAGAAGTGGGAGTGAAATGGGGTTGAACGAGGTGCCGAAATTGAGAATAGTCCTTGAGCCACTCGTAATTTTCCTCACTAGAAAAACGATCATCCCTGTAAATACCACAACAGAAATCAACTCAAGTATGGAAACAATACAAGGGTATATATATATATATGTCGACATGTATGTATTATATGTAGACAATACCAGTATTTAGGGTCACGGTAAGCCGAAACAGAAGATGGACCAATGCATTTCCGAGGTGTGTCCCCTGGAATTTGATTCTCATCCATTATAGGGTGGTTGGGTTGAATCAAGTTCGAGTGTAAGAACCAGAGAAACCCTAACGCCTAAACCCCTCAAGCTCAACTCAACAGCTTGGGGTTAGTCTTCTACTCTTACAACCTTCACTTCAGATCAGGTCTTCCTGCGAGAAAAAGGAATTACGTACGACATGTCTCTTGACCGCGCACTACTTAAAACGACGACTACCCTCCAAAGCAGGAGCGACAAATCTTTTTTAATATGAATCAGTTTTGACTGTTTTGGTTAGTGTTATAAATGGGAAATTTGACTTTCTATGACTAATGGCCCCTGCTAACTAAAAATTAGGGGTGCTTATAAAACCGCCCATACTGCATAAATCGTCCACACCGCACCGCAATTTGCGGTTTAGAACTCTTCGCGGTGCGGTTGCGGTTTGTATTTTTGTCAAACCGTGCGGTGCAGTTTGTAGTTTTAAATTTTATAAATACGATTCAAACTACACCGTACCGCATTATTATGTATATTAACTTTTTTATATTAGTTTTTTTCCAATTTTACTATATTTAAAGTTAATGCATAAATATTTATATAGTATAATATAATATGCACAATATCTGGAAAGAAATATAATATTTCATAGGATGCTAACACGTATTCTAATTCAATCTAAAGATATTCCTCATTAATTAAAATAATATTTATTTTTATATTACATTTTTTATTTGTTATTATTTTGTTATATTTTTATTGTTTTGCTTAAAGTTTATTAGTTTATTGTACATTTAATTATTTTGTTAAACACTCTATAGTTATGAGATTTATTATGAATCTTTCTTAATTATAATATTTAATTGTTAAATTATTTGGCGATAGGTATAAACTGCCAAAACTGCACCGCACCATACCACACCGCATTTTTGCGGTGCTATTTATGCAATTTGAGGTCTATGCGGTGCGAGTTACTGTTTGGAAAATTGTTCAAACCGCATATGCGGTGCGGTCCAAAAAATTAGAGAAAAACCGCACCAACCGCACCACGAACACCCCTACTAAAAATAGAGTAATGATATGTGCACTCAAAATATGCACGCAAACATTATATACAGTGATATGTTACTACTTTTTAAAATAGTGGGTCCTAATTTTAATAAATGTGATTGGCTAGACTAAACTGTCACATCACTGTGTGTAATGTTTGGGTGTATATTTTGAGTGCACACATCATTACTCCTAAAAATAATGTTAGGCATTAACTTTCCCAACTTTACTAAAATACCTCTCTTATTTCCTCTTCTCTCTTCTCTCTCGGTTCACCTCACGACAGCCACCATCACACCACTCTTCTCACACGAGAACCACCACCACGCATCACCATGTCTCCATAACTTCGGTCATTTTGTAGAAATCAACACAATACCCAAAACAACATACATTTGAGGGTTTTTGGAGTATAAATATATGTGTTGACTGCGTTTTTAGCCAACGACGTGAGAACGTCAATAACGACAAGCCTTCAAGAGAATGTAAACGACAACAGACAATTTTAATAAAGAAAATAAAGAACACACAAGATTTTTATAGTGGTTCAGCCCCGATTGTCGGTAATAGCCTAATCCACTTAGAGTTGTGATTTATAGATCCGTACTCAAGATCAGATGGACTGAGCCAACTGAGTTTCTTCAGTACAGATTGCAAAAATACAAGAATTCTCTCAAATATCAGCACTTTCTCTCTCTAGAATACTCATACCCAAATTTTCTCTCTCTAGAAAGAAGAAGCAGAAGAAGCCCCTCTCTCATCCCATAAGCCCTCTATTTATAGGCTTAGGGTCATACATACGGTATCCCCTAGAACCAGGATATTTTATTATATTTATTACATTTAAATTACAAATTGTTGACGCGGTTCTTCGCCAACAGGTAATTATAAGAAGAAGAGAAAGGGATTAGTGCTAAATGTAGAACCGTAACAGATATATGATCTTAGAGAGTGAAAAGGTGACTCAAGACACGGTTTTTAAGTGGTTCAAAAGTTAAAATCCTTCTACTCCACTAGCCACTATTATTGATATATACTGGGTATTTGATTACAGAGTGTTTCTTACAAGAGATCATTCAACCAACCCCGATGTCAACTCCCAGGGTCTCCATATTTATAGGAGAAGGCACCTGGACGTTGGTAAGAAGGTCATCCCGTGACCCTCTTGCCTGTCATATCAATTCTGTGGCATTCATGATTAATTCCTAAACCTGACACATAAGTGTGGTCAAATCGATAGGTAAGGAGATAATGGGCCGCACAGCCCCACCCAGTTGTGGGTGTCTGAATACGCACGTTCCTGCTGCGTGTCTGAAAAGTCAGGGGCATATCAGACACGTGGTGCCTGATATATGCACGTTTACCTTGCGTGTGTTGACTTCACAAAGGGTCATAGCCTCTGTATGCAGCTCGTACCACGATCTGCATACTTGACTCGACCTTCGGCCTTCAGTGTCCCTGCTCCAGTCTTGGGCAATGAAGGCGAGCCCTTGGGGCTTCCTCGAGCTAATGAAAGAAGCTCCGGTCTTGGGGGCATCCATGAGACTAATCAAGATTAGTCCGCAGCTCAGCTTGCTAATCTGCCCGTGGGAAAATCAGGGCGTACATCTGCCCCCCAAGCTCCTGCTCGTGGTCTACTACGTCGTATATAAGACCACAGTAGGGGCTTTTAGGCTTCCCCATGAACTCTTCATATTCCACTTCTTATGCAGGCGCCGGATACGTGGAACATCGTGGTTGGTGACGGTACGTCTTACGAGAACCGCATTTAATGGCCTAGCCTATGCCCAGCCGTCGTTTCGTATTTCGAGTGGAGGGCCTCGGATCCCTCATCAGGGCCATCCAACGGCCCTCTACACGTGATCCTTCACGTATATAAAAAGGGGTGGCCACCCTTTCATTCGAAATTTTCCAAACTTCTCTCCTTCTTCTCTCTTCATTTCAGAAGAACAAACCCTCTCCTTTGTGACTGCTACCTTCAGCGTTCGAGAAGCTCAGACGCACGGATTTCTTCAAAGCTTTGGAAGCCAACACACCGACACAGCTTTCATCAAGGCGATACCTTCACCCACCTTTCAGCCAAACACTGTAAGTTCCCTGACCCTGTGCGTTTTGAAAATATATGTCACTATAGCTTAGGTAAAAATTTTACTGTAGTCGCATGCAAGGTTTTACTGGGTCTTTTGGATACGGAGGGTGAAAGCCCTTTTAGGTTAGGGTTTCTTTGCTGTAGGAAATCACTTAAGAGTATGGTTTCCAGGATGCTTTTTCTGGGGAAAATTTCAGGGTAGGAGTTTTGGAACTTTTGGGTGCAAAACCGAGTAGCTTAGGAAACACGCCTCTTGGCAGTTTTGCAATTTTTGCCTACTGAAAATTTCCCCCCAAGGAAAATTCTACCCTGACCCTCCTGACACACGAATTCCAAGTAATCGGGGATCTGTTGGGAGCACAGGCGTGTGTTCATAGAACCGCGTGGTCTCACTCTCCACGGGCTGGGCTTACCTCAGCTCGTGCAAAGAACATTTGATTTTTCCTCATGCTTGGGTCGCCTTTTCTGAAATGTTTTCTTTTGTTCGTTAGGCGACCAGATGGCACCAAAAAGGAATGCCCCACAGAAGACCGTCGGAAGCTCGGCCTCCCAGCAAGACAAAGGCAAAGTGGTGGTGCCGGACTCCCCGATCCCCCGCTTTGGGCCGGCAGTGGAGAAGGAGCTCGAGGTGGCTCCTGATGCATTTTTTGAGGCGGAGAGGATCGTCTCAAAAATGACCGACCAGGTGAAGATCAATAAGATCTTCCTTTCCCACAACATCGCTCTGGGGAAGGCGTCTGTGGTGGCCCGACCTGCTGCAGATGGCGAGCGGAGCTGTGCGCCGCTCAACGAATCGTTCGCGGCCTGGAGCGGCGAACATTTTAAGGCGGGGGCCTTCCTCCCACTGGATCAGTATTTTGCTGATTTCCTTAATTATGTGAGGTTGGCACCGTTTCAGCTTCCTCCCAACTCTTACCGCTTGCTGGCAGGGTTGAGGTATTTGTTTCAGAAGCACGAGTGGGAGGTCCCCACTCCTGCGGACATTTTATATTTTTTCTGCCTCAAAGCCAGCCCGGACCAGCGGGGGCGAGGCGATGGGTTTTACTACTTAACCCGATTCCCCAATACGGCTGCGGTCATCGAGCTGCCCAGCCACCCCAACGACTTCAAGGATCAATTCTTCATGTCGACGGGGTTCAGGAATTGCGAGCTCCACTACTTCAATTGTCCTCGTAAGTATCTTTTTTCCTTAGCTCGTAAGTTAAGTGTCGTTTTAGCTCCCCCCGTACCCCTTTCTAACTTAGGCTATTTCTGCAGCCATCTTCGCGAGGACAGAGAAATCTGTGACCCTCGGGGCCCAATACGAGATGCTGGCGGGCTTACCCCCCAGCGAGAAGGATTACCGCGTGCTCGTAACAGACGAGACGATGATAGCCTGCAAGCTGATTTTCCCGAATCAGACTTTAAACCTCAGGAGGCCCCGGGGGCTTCCCCCCAGCTCGCGACACCAGACCCATCGTCGTGGAGGAGGTCGCGGAAGACGAAGATGAGGAGGACGAAGGCGATGAAGTTCCGCTCGTGAGGACTAGGAAGCGGACCTTGGAGGTCGTCCCGGTGACGGGCGAGGAGAGGATCCAATCCGGAGCAGCCGCGGGTCCTTCTGACCAAGGTAACCCTTACTTGTTTAGGAGTCTAGATAGGGCCACAGCAGACCCCCGGCTGGCTAGGTACAATCCTAGGCAGATCGTCCATCATCACCGAAGGGATCCGGACCTGAACACGACCCTGCTCCATTGCGTCGACCGGCTAGTGCTGGATTACCAAGATAGCCGACCTAGGGGTACCGTAGTAGTAGATAACACCCTAGCCTTTAGGTCGATCCTATTCGAGGAGTATGGGACCAACCTTCGAACATGGCCATCACTCCGGAGGGGTGACGTAGCTCCGGGGCTTAGGTAGTATGTAGACGAATCTAGCCCCGAGTCAGACTCGGACCCAGAACTTACGCCAGCTCGGGAAGTAATCGACTTAGATTCTTCCCCGAGCTCGGGGGGTAGGATTCCCTTAGTATTCATATACTTTTTACCTCTTAGTTTTTGTGTCTGTATGGTTGCTAACTCTTACTAACCATGCTTTTATTTTGACAGACGAGATGTCTCAGCCCGAGGAGAGCCTGCGAGGTGCGGTCTTCGAGGGGAATCCCTCAGCTGGGCCAAGAATGAAAATGCTCCGGACGTCCAAGAACGTCGCCGGGACTCCCACCAAGTCTCCTGCAAAGGAGAAGGATCAAGCCCTAGCTTCACAAGTTGCGGGAGCGGTTCCTCCTGCTGCAGGGGAAACCAATATGCCTCCACCGGCTCCGCGAGCTCCACTCGCCGCTCGGGACGCAGTAACGGAGGTCGGGACTTCGACCATCGTATCCTCCGATGTGCGCATACCAGTAAACCCCCAGGACCTGGAGAAGATCCCCGAGGCCTTTCGGGGAACGGTGTATAAGTCGGCAAACTATGCCGTCAGCCATATATACAAGTTCACCAAGAAGGAGCTCCGGGCCATCGAGACAATGAGCCCGGTGGGTGTGCTGGAGTCTTCACTAGGCATGGCCATGACGGTAACCAACCTTAACATTTGTGGTTTCTTACTTTGTTATTCTTTGTCCTGCTTTTTCCTAAATTAATTGTCTTTTCGTCCTTGCAGAGTGTTGTCGCCCTTCACCGGAGCATCGTCAGGACCAAGACTCAGCTCGGGGACATGAGGGACGAGCACCAGACTACCCTGCAAGCGGCCAAGGATGCCTTGGCGGCCTCTCAGGTCGAGTTGGAGAAATCCCGTTTGAAGATCCAAGAGCTCGAGTCCTCCCTTGCCACCTCGAAGACGGACCTGGACGCTACGAAGACTGAGGTCCAGGCTGCACAGGATGCCCTGGAGGCCGAGCGGACAGCTTCAGAAAAGTCCATGGAAGATCTGTTCTACCATTGCTGGGCCTACAATCCAGAAGCATACTTTTCTTTCATGTCGGCGAGTCTCTGGGCGCGCTTGCTGGTGAAGTTCCAAGCTCGCCTTGATAAAGAGACGCCCTCGGAGACCGGGGATGGCTCTAGCGCAGCTGAGCAAGGTGAGACGGCGACCTCCAAAGGGCCACCTGGCGGAGCTTAGGGCGTTTCTTTTCTCGTGCCCCCTCAATTTAACACTTCTCTTTCCCCCTCCTTTTTTTTTTATGTAACCTTTGCATGAGGTGCTTTCACCTCGAGACAATTTGATTTAACGCTTTTAATTGATCTTCTCTTTTTTTGCCTTTACGTATTTCAGTTACAAATTTTTCTAAAACTTAGTTTATGATGATCTTTACCCATATCTCGACTTCTTTAAGAAGAAGAATGATCAATAGATTTAAATCAATTTCTAAGTTTTTCGACCTGGTTAGGACCAGGAACTTAATTTAAAAACTTAGTTTGTGTTAACTTTTATCCATATCTCGAGCTCTTTAAGAAGAACAACGATCAATGGATTTAAATCAACTTCTAAGTTTTATGACCTGATTAAAACCAGGAACTTAATTTGAAAACTTAGTTTGTGTTAACTTTTATCCATATCTCGAGCTCTTTAAGAAGAACAACGATCAATGGATTTAAATCAACTTCTAAGTTTTATGACCCGGTTAAAACCAGGAATTTAATTTGAAAACTTAGTTTGTGTTAACTTTTATCCATATCTCGAGCTCTTTAAGAAGAACAACAATCAATGGATTTAAATCAACTTCTAAGTTTTATGACCCGGTTAAAACCAGGATCTTAATTTGAAAACTTAGTTTGTGTTAACTTTTATCCATATCTCGAGCTCTTTAAGAAGAACAGCGATCAATGGATTTAAATCAACTTCTAAGTTTGATGACCCGGTTAAAACCAGGAACTTAATTTGAAAACTTAGTTTGTGTTAACTTTTATCCATATCTCGAGCTCTTTAAGAAGAACAACGATCAATGGATTTAAATCAACTTCTAAGTCATTAAGGAGACCTGGTTATATCCAGGTACCATATGCCCCCCAAGTAACTGGGAAAAGGTCTTTCGTGGTTACTTTATATTACACTTGCAAATATGCATAAAAAGTTGATTTTCATTAATACACAAAAAGTGGCCTCCCAAGTCTTACAAGTGAATCATTGATAATATTTCTTTAAGTGGATGGCGTTCCAAGTTCGCGGGACCGCCCCTCCCTCAAGTCGAGCTAGCTTATAAGTTCCTTCCTTGATGACTTCGATGACCTGGTATGGTCCTTCCCAGTTTGGTCCCAAAACTCCATCTTTGGGATCTTTTCCGGCGAGGAAAACTCTCCTTAGGACCAAGTCGCCCACGCTAAAGGCGCATTTTTTGACTTTGGTGTTGAAGTAGCGAGTGATTTTCTGCTGATAATGGGCTAGCTGGAGTTGCGAATCCTCTCACCTTTCATCAACTAGATCGAGGGAATGGCGTAGGAGATCGTGGTTTTGATCTTGGTCGTAAGACTAGACTCTATGTGAAAGAACCTTTATTTCCACGGGGAGGACTGCCTCACTCCCAAAGGTTAGGGAAAAGGGAGTATGACCCGTAGGAGTCCGATTCGAAGTCCGATAAGCCCATAGGACCTGGGGGAGCTGTTCTGGCCAGACCCCCTTCGCTTCATCTAACCTCTTCTTGAGACTCGCCTTTAGGGTCTTGTTGACAGCTTCGACCTGGCCATTAGCCTGAGGATAGGCCACGAAGGAAAAGCTTTTTATAATTCCATGTATTTCACAAAACTCGGTGAACAGGTCGCTGTCGAACTAAGTGCCGTTGTCGGAAATGATCTTCTTGGGTAGGCCGAATCGACAGATGATGCTTTTAACCACGAAGTCAAGCACCTTTTTGGACGTTATCGTTGCCAACGGCTCTGCCTCAGCCCACTTAGTAAAATAGTCGATGGCTACCACGGCGTAACGGACCCCGCCTTTTCCCGTGGGGAGGGTGCCAACCAAGTCTATCCCCCAAACGACAAACGGCCATGGGGACGAGATCATCTTCAGCTCGACTGGAGGAGCTCGGGCAACTACAGCGAATCCCTGGCACTTTTCGCACTTCTTCACGTATGAGATCGAGTCTTTGGACAGAGTTGGCCAGTAATACCCTTGCCTGACAATTTTTAAGGCCAAGCTCTGCCCCCCAGTGTGGTCTCCGCAAAATCCTTCGTGCACTTCTTGTAGGACGGCCCTTGCCTCATCTGGAAGAACACACCGGAGGAGAGGTAGGGAGTGCCCACGTCGGTACAACACTCCATTGACTACCGTATATCTCGGAGCTTGATACAGGACTCGCCGTGCGTCGTTACGTCCTTCAGGCAGCTTGCCCTCGACGAGATATTCAAGGATGGGGGTTATCCAGGTCGGCCTGGCATCGATCATCTCGACCTCTGTCCTATCTCCTTCTACACTTGGTTTTTCCAAGAATTCTATTGGTACCAACCCCAAGGTCTCCGTCTCTCCGGAGGTGGCAAGCTTGGCAAGAGCATCTGCATTAGCATTCTGTTCCCGAGGTATCTGTTCGATCGATCCTCCCTCAAATGCGGACAGCTCAGCTTTTACCTTTGCCAGATAGGCGGCCATCTTGGGCCCCCGCACTTGATATTCGCCCAGAACTTGGTTCACCACGAGCTGGGAGTCACTAAAGCACTGGACGGAGCTCGCCTTCAACTCCTGGGCTATCCTCAACCCGGCTAACAAAGCTTCGTATTCGGCCTCGTTGTTGGAGGCCTTGAACCCGAACCTCAGCGCCGAGTGGAATCTATGTCCCTCGGGGGATATTAAAATGATTCCAGCCCCGGAGCCGCTTTCGTTGGATGAACCGTCCACGAAGATCCTCCACAACGATCGGGACGAGGTGACCCGAGATGAGTCCTCTGCTGGGTCCTCCTGGAATCTCGTGCACTCAGCCACAAAATCGGCCAAGGCCTGACTTTTTATAGCAGCTCGCGGAGTGTAGAAGATCTCGAACTGACTGAGTTCGACTGCCCATTTTAACAAACGTCCCGATGCTTCAGGTTTTTGCAAAACCTGCCTTAGAGGCTGATCGGTCATGACGTGTATTGAGTGGGACTGGAAGTACGGCCTGAGCTTTCTCGAGGCCGTGATAAGGCAGAACGCCAATTTTTCCATCAGTGGGTATCGGGATTCCGCCCCGAGAAGTCTCTTACTGATGTAGTAGACTGGCTTCTGAACTTGATCCTCTTCTCGTACCAGTACGGCACTAGCTGCATCCTCAGTGACAACCAGATAGAGAAAAAGAGGCTCTCCTGCCTTGGGTTTGGATAGCACGGGCGGCTCGGCCAGATGTGCTTTTAGGTCGAGGAATGCGCTTTCGCACTCTACTGACCATTCGAACTTCTTGTACCTCGGAGCAGGTTGTAGAAGGGCAAACACTTATCGGTGGACTTGGAAATGAACCGGTTGAGGGCCGCCATCCTTCCTGTCAGGCCTTGGACATCTTTTCGCGACCTGGGAGAAGGAAGTTCGAGCAGGGATCTGATCTTGTCGGGGTTTGCTTCGATTCCTCGTGTATTGACTATGAACCCCAGGAATTTCCCTGACGCGACTCCAAAAGTGCATTTTTGTGGATTTAGCCTCATGCCATATTCCCGTAGTATCTTAAAACATTTTCCCAGGTCGGAAACATGGTTATCAGCAATCTTTGACTTGACTAGCATGTCATCAACGTACACTTCCATGTTTTTTCTGATCTGGTCTACGAACATTCTATTTACTAGCCTTTGGTAGGTAGCTCCGGTGTTCTTCAGACCGAACGGCATGACCTTGTAACAATAGACGTTAGTTGGGGTCATGAAGCTGGTGTGCTCCTGGTCCGCCGGATTCATCGCGATCTGATTGTAGCCCGAGTACGCGTCCATAAAGGACATGAGCTCGTGCCCCGCCGTGGCATCCACCAACTGGTCGATCCTGGGCAATGGGAAGCAATCCTTGGGGCAGGCTTTATTCAGATCGGAGAAATCGATGCAAGTCCGCCATTTCCCGTTAGGCTTTGGAACCAGCACGAGGTTGGCAACCCACATTGGAAACTTGGCTTCACGGATAAAGCCGCATTTCTTGAGCCGGGATACCTCTTCCTCTAGGGCTTCAGCTCGAGTGGTTCCTAGACGCCTTTGCTTCTGGGACTTGGCAGGAACGCTTTTATCCAGATGAAGTGTGTGCATGATGATGCTCAGGCTAATTCCCACCATATCCTCGTGCGACCATGCGAATACGTCCAAGTTATCTTGCGGAAACGTAGTCAGCTCCGCCTTCCTCTAGCTACAGAGGTTCTTCCCGATCCTGACCATTTGTGATGGATTCTGTGGATCAATGTTTACTTCCTCGAGCTCCTCTATCGCCTGGAGCTTGGATTTGTCCTCGCCTATTCGGGGGTCAATATCTTCACTTAAGACGACATTTTCCCCCTCGGTGTTTTGAGGTTTTTCAATCTCAGGATCCGCTAAGGGTTCCTGAGATTCCTCTCTCCCTTGAATGGCCATTGCCAGCTGCCCGGGTTTAGATTTTCCCTTCATGGAAATGCTGTAGCATTCCCTGGCAGCGAGTTGATCGCCACGGATAGTGCAGATTCCTGTCGAAGTAGGGAACTTCATTGCGAGGTGGCGAATGGAAGTGACGGCCTCGAAAGCTATGTGCGTAGGTCGGCCCAAAATGGCGTTGTAGGCAGCGGAGCAGTCAATAACCACGAACTCAAGTAGTTTGGAGACTGTCCGAGGTCCTTCACCTAGGGTGATCACCAGCTCGATCGCCCCTATCGCTGCTGATCCTTCTCCCGAAAAACCATACAACATCATGGAGGTTGCCTTGAACTCGGCGACAGTCAAGCCCATCTTCTCTAAGGTGGATCGGAATAGTAGGTTCACCGAACTTCCGTTGTCTATCAGTACCCTTCTCACCCTCCGGTTGGCGAGCTGGATTGCTACAACCAAGGGATCATTGTGAGGGAACTGGACATGGCCTGCATCTTCCTCCGTAAAAATGATTGGTTGCCTCTCCAATCGCTGCTGCTTTGACTGATGCTGTTCCAGGACGAACTCCACTCCGTTATGAGCCTTTAGTTCATTCATGTATCTCTTTTGGGCACCTCTGCTCGTGCCAGCCATGTGCGGACCTCCAGAGATGGTGGATATCTCTCCTCCGACCACGGGAGGAGGGACATCCTGATCTACTCGAGACCCGGGCTGACTGGCTGGGGCTTCCGAAGCAGGTCGACTCGCTGGAACCCTGTTTCGTGAGTATTGAGCCAAGGGGCCGGCTCGGATGAGAGTCTCGATCTCATCTTTTAAATGCCTACAATCGTCGGTGTTGTGGCCCACATCGTTATGAAAACGGCAAAATTTGGAAGGGTCTCTCTTTCCCTTGTGGTGCTTCAATGGCTCCGGCCTCTTCCAGGGGACTCAAGTAGAGTTGGCCAGGAAGATACTCTCCCTGGACTGGGTGAGCTCGGTATACGTCGTGAAAACGGGCTTAAACTTGTCTACGGACTTATTCTTCTTTTGGCCGTGCTGACTGTTTTCGCCATTTCCCTTTCTTTTGCCTCCACCGGGCTGGTTGTTAAGTGTGACGTTTTGGGTCGCTGCCACGACCTTCGTCCCTACTCCAGCGGGCTGATCGGGAACCTGGCTGGTTCTCGCAGCTTCGGCTTCGGCTTCTTCCAAGTTTATCCATTCTTGGGCCCTGTTAAGGAATTCGTTAACCGAGCTGACTCCCTTCCTTTGTATGTCCTTCCAGAGGTCTCCTCCGACAAGGATTCCGGTTCTCATGGCCATGAGCTTGGAGCTATCATCCGCGTCTCTAGCCCGAGCAGCAACGTTCGTGAATCTACTCAGGTAGGCCTTCAGAGTCTCATCGGGCTGCTGTCTCACGTTAGCCAGGGAGTCGGCCTGAACACGGGCGGCCTGGGAGGCTCGGAATGCCCTTTTGAAGTCGGCTGAGAAGGTCTTCCAGGAACTGATTGACTGTCTTTTACTTTGCTTGAACCACTGTCTGGCAGGTCCAGTCAGCGTGGAAGGGAAGATTAGGCATCTCAGCTCGGGGCCAATGTTATGGGCCATCATTAGGGTGTTGAACATCCCTAAATGGTCCGATGGGTCTCCATCCCCATTGAATTTTGACAAGTGAGGCATACGGAAACCAGATGGGTATGCCGTCGCTGCTATATTGGGGGCGAAGAGTTCCATCTCGTCCCTTGAATCATACTCGTCTTTTTCTTTTTCCGATAGGAGCTTCCTCATTAGCTCCTCCATCTGAGTCAGGCGCTCAAGGGTTTGGTCCTGATGTCCTTGGTTATTCCGGGGCTGTTCAACAGCTCCGGATCTATTGTACATATTTGGTGGGTTATTGCCCCTCCTATCTTGAGATAGGTTATTTGGGACATTCCCTCTGTTACGTACTTCGGACAGGGCCCCCCCTGAGCGAGCCTGGCCATCTCCTCCTGCTCTGTCCCCCCTATGAGAGTTGAGGCGATCTCGCAGGTCACCTCCTTGGGTGGTCTGGTGACTTTGTGCCGAACTTAAACGCTGACGTAGGTCTCCCCCAGAGAAATCACTTCGACTACTGCCGGTCCAGCGGCTCCTGCTGGATAGGCTTGGAGTCCGCCTTTGGTGGTGACGACCTGAGCTTTCCCCTGGCGCCCTGCTACGCCGGGAAGGTCCAGCTGACGGCGGGTTTCTCCTACTACTCCCATAGGCTGGGATGTCTCGGACGGGCCGAGGAGGAGATGGATATCTGATTGGAGAAGGAGGATGCCTGACTGGGGAGGCGATCCTAGTCCCGTCTGGACGGATCAAGTTTGGTGGGGGCCTTTCGGCCCTACCAATCTGCTGGTCCCGCGCCGGGCGATCTGATCGAGGCGCAGGACGGTCGTCGAGGACGGGTTGACGTCGCAAGCCCTCCCCGGATCTCCTTCGGGAATTTCCTCGAGCTCCCCTGGGCGTTCTCGAGGATGGTTGGGAGCTAGGAGTCGACGTCCTGACCGAACGGTTGTACTGCTGCTGTCCGGCCCTAGGCATTTCCTCGAAGTTTGCCCCTTGACGGTGTGATGAAGGGGTGGAGTTGGCTGCTGGAAGTCTATCCGAACGGCTATGCCTGGACAGGTTACCCCAGTGAGACTTAGGACCCTCGCCTTGCCTCTCTCCGACGTTAACGCCGGTTGTGAGAGGGGGTAGTCGGGCCAGCATATCCTGGATTTGCTGACTAGCTGTTGCTAACTGGCTCCTCAGCTAAGCGTTCTCCATCTCCACCGCAGTATAATAACATGGGTTCGGATTAGGCGGTCGGGGCGCCGAACTACCAGTATCATCTTGGCCCGCCGGCTGCTTTCCTGGCCGCTGCTGGGCTTCAGGAACTTGTTCACCAGGGATGGTAGTATGATGAGCCTCCTGCCCATCATGTTGTTCTATCTCGTTACCATGCCTAGACCGAGTAGTCACCATAGTTGGATGTTTGCAACAGCACTAATCGAACTCGCTCTCGATGAAAACACCAAACTGTTGACGCGGTTCTTCGCCAACAGGTAATTATAAGAAGAAGAGAAAGGGATTAGTGCTAAATGTAGAACCGTAACAGATATATGATCTTAGAGAGTGAAAAGGTGACTCAAGACACAGTTTTTAAGTGGTTCAAAGGTTAAAATCCTTATACTCCACTAGCCACTATTATTGATATATACTGGGTATTTGATTACAGAGTGTTTCTTACAAGAGATCATTCAACCAACCCCGGTGTCAACTCCCAGGGTCTCCATATTTATAGGAGAATGCACCTGGACGTTGGTAAGAAGGTCATCCCGTGACCCTCTTGCTTGTCATATCAATTATGTGGCATTCATGATTAATTCCTAAACCTGACACAGAAGTGTGGTCAAATCGATAGGTAAGGAGATAATGGGCCGCACGGCCCCACCCAGTTGTGGGTGTCTGAATACGCACATTCCTGCTGCGTGTCCGAGAAGTCAGGGGCATATCAGACACGTGATGCCTGATATATGCACGTTTACCTTGCGTGTGTTGACTTCACAAAGGGTCATAGCCTCCATATGCAGCTCGTACCACGATCTGCATACTTGACTCGACCTTCGGCCTTCAGTGTCCCTGCTCCAGTCTTGGGCAATGAAGGCGAGCCCTTGGGGCTTCCTCGAGCTAATGACAGAAGCTCTAGCCTTGGGGGCATCCATGAGACTAATCAAGATTAGTCCGCAGCTCGGCTTGCTAATCAGCCCGTGGGAAAATCAGGGCGTACACAAATAAATATTCAAAATTCAAAATGTAACAAACCCCCCATTTGTGGGAAGAATGAGAGATTCCCGTGTATCTTGTTGAAGCTGTTTCTGGGAATCTTGACTTAGTCTCCTCTAGCTAGTTGATCCACCTCCTACTGACCACCCATGCAAGTGCTGGTCGAACATGTGCATGGTGGTAGGACAAACATTTGTTGGTCGGACGTGCATGGTGGTAGGACATGCACTTCTCTCCTCTAACATGGCACTCTCCTCTAGCATGCCATGTTTATCCTCGGACCAAATCCTTGGGGTCTCCTAAGACCACCCTCTTGGGGTCTCCTAGGACCACTCTCTTGAGTTCTCCTCGGATGCACTCTCCTTAGCTCTCCTAGGATGCACTCTCCTTAGCCTCCTAGGATGCATTCTCCTTAGCCTCCTAGGATGCACTCTCCTTATCTCTCCTAGGATGCATTCTCCTTAGCCTCCTAGGATGCACTCTCCTTAGCTTTCCTCGGACCAAGGTGCACTTGGCTTGGTTATGACATCTTTCAAGCAGTCCAAATTCTTCGTTAGTCTACCGGGTCACTTTATCACAACTCTGAGGAGTCAATGTATTTATTGACTATTTAATGTGTCTTTTACGGACCATGTACTGCCATTTGTCACCTCTATTGCCACGTCATTGATCTCCAATTTTTGGGTATAACAATATGGGTAAGTAATTTTTTTAAAAAATATAGTGACATTTATTTCACTAAAGACACTAAATATTACATTCCGAACGGATCTGGACCTAATTTTTGGGTTTTTTTTTGCGATTTTTTCTAATCTGAAATTCTAAAATTTGTAGAAAATTGATCTTGCTCGATGGTGTTCGATGCCAGCTTGATGGGGCCTTCAAAATCAAGATTTTCATAAAAATAATCGACTTTGCTCGATGGTTGCTCGATGGTGCTCGATGCGATTCTTGCAAGATGCATAATTTTTTACTTGGGAGTCCATTTGGAAATATTTTTTTAAAATTTAGGTTTTTTTTTTAAATCTACTCATTTAAAATGTTTATATATACATTTGGAAAGTGTAAAGGTTGAAAAAAATACAAAAATACAAACGTTCCTCACGTTTAAGACATGTTTTGGTATGTTCAAGTTTTAAATTTCACAAAAGTATATATGAACATCTCAAACGTGTAAATCTCAAAAAATACCCAAAATACAAAAAATCACCCTAAACAAATACTCGAGTGAAAAACTGTCTCTTGCAAGAATCGCATCAAGCTCCATCGAGCAATCATCAAGAAAAGTTCATTTTTCTTGAAAGTATTGATTTGGAAGGCCACATTAAGCTGGCAGCAATCATCATTGTGTAACCATGGAGCAAAGTTACATTTATGCATATTTCATGAAAAAATATTTGCTCGATGTTGTTCAATGCCAACTCGATGGGGCCTTCAAAATCAATATTTTTATGAAAAAATTGACGTTGCTCAATGTTTGTTCGATGGTTGCTCGATGGAGCTCGATGCAATTCTTGCAAAAGACGTAATTTTTCACTCGGTTGTTTGTTTAGGGTGATTTTTTTTTTATTTTGGGTATTTTTTTCGTGATCTACATATTTGAGAAGTGCATATACACATTTGTGAAGTTTAAAACTTTAAAACATAACAAAACATGCCTTAAACATGAGGTATGTTTGCATTTTTATATTTTTTTTCAAGCTTTACACTTCCCAAATATGTATATTAAATTTCAAACGTGTAGATCTCGAAAAAAATACTCAAATTAAAAAAAAAAAATACCCAAACAGACACCCGAGTGAAAAATTACGTCTCTTGCAAAATCGCATCGAACCACCATCGTGCAAAGTCAAATTTTTCATGAAAATCTTGATTTTTAAGGCTCCATCAAGCTGGCATCGAGCACCATCAAACAACCATCGAGCAATGTCGATTTTCTGCAAATTTCAGAGTTTTAGATCTAAAAAAAATCACAAAAAATCTAAAAAATCATGCCCAGATTTGTTCGAAATTGTATATATTCATGTTTTAACTAAAACTTTTCATTTGTTTAAGCTTTGAAACATAAAAAAAAAACTAGAAAAAAATCCAAAAAAATGTCAAAAAAGGCTAACTTTAAATGATGGTGCTTCGTGGGTGATGCTTCAATGGAAATTTTGGGTATTGGTTGGGTTCCATGGAGGTAGGGTGTGGTTTGTGCTATGAAGGAGAGGATTTGGGAGTGAGATTGAGAGAGAGAAATCGTGAAAGTGGGAGGGAGAGAAAGAAATAGAAGATCTTGCATTGTTAGGGAGAAGGTGAGAAAAAAGTGGCGGAGACATTTTTGGAAACAAATGAAATATTAGCATGAATATGTAATGTATACATATGATTGCATAATTTGAATTTAAGAGAGTCCATTATGCATAAAAACTCAAATTTCCCTTATGAATATAACCCTATTCTCTTTGGTAAGCATTCTTAAATTATTAAAAATCATATTACAATATAAAATGGGGAAAAAAATCTACTCTTTAATTACAATTTTATAGTATAATAATTTTATTGCTTATTGTACAAGTATCTTTAAAATTAGACTTTCCTTTCAAAAACAAAGGGAAATTTGAGTTTTTATACTTAGTATAGGGCCTAAAGCAAAACAATCTCCTATCTCATTTGGCTAAGTTTCATATTTTGCTTATAGCTAAAAGCATAGTAAAAACTTTGACTTTTTCTTTTGTTTGAATAATTATTATATAATTATTTTTTTAATGAAAAGTTCTTTTCAAAATGTTTGGATATCAATAAAAAATATATATTTTATGAGTAAATTAAAAATTATAAAAATTATTCTAATTTAAAAAATAGTTTCTCAAAAGTGATTTTGAGAGAAGCTATGACCTAGAATCTCCCAAATTCTCTCAAAATGACTTTTGAAATAAAAATTGACTTTTTTATTTTTTACTCAAACACCTACAAAAAGACTTCTTTAATTGTAGAAGCTAAAAAAAGAGCTTATAGAAACTTAGCCAAAATGAGCTATTCTTTTTTATACATATTTTTCTACTGCAAGCGTACAGTGTATTGTAATATAATTTTAATTCAAAGGATGTCGAATCCACAGGGAATAAATATGTAATTCCACCAATTAATATACTTTTAAAGTCTACGAATTTAATTAGATAATTTGAAAAGTAATTGAAACAAGAAATGTAAATGAATAAACGAAGGAAAACAATCTTGGAAATTGACTTTATAATAAAATAATGTACTAAAGTAACGATTTCACGCTCTTACATAATGAATCACGATTTTTATATTATTCTAATTGATTCTCCTTATGTGTAATATCAAGAACCTTAATGCAATGCATCTATCTTTCTCAAGCATACATTATGTAACTCCCTGATTACTCCAAAACTGTTACTGTAGACTTTAAATAGTGCTTAATCGCTAAATGAGTCATTAGGTTATAAACGTGCATCTAGGTGTTATTAATAGGCCAGAGTAAAAATCTCGGTCAAACGGAATGGATATATTTTAATTTAAAACGTTAAACTGTACATGGTCCCACAAAAGTGTTTACAAAGTTATTTACAATCCAAAATGGTCATTACAATATAAAAGTTACAACCCACAGACCTAAGCGACAAAAATAGGGTTAAACCCTAGTTCCCCTGAGAAACACCTTGGCCGTGGTGGTCAAGCAGCCACATATGTACACATCGCCACCTAAGCTCTCCACTCAAGGCTAGGTGAGCTTTTCTTTCCCTTTACCTGGACCACATAGCACCCCTGAGCCAATGCTCAGCAAGAAAAATCATTACTGCATGTATACAATATAAATAAATCATTATGGGGCTTGCAGCCCTAATCAGAGATGACTAATGAGTCACTCCTTGGGTAGGTGACTAAGGATTTACTCTCTGGATAGGTGACTAATGAGTCACACTCTGGATAGGTGACTAATGAATCATTCTCTGGATATGTGACTAATGAGTCACTCTCTGGAGCTCTGCGCCCTAAGCCATGTGACACTTCAGTCACCTAAGCCTTTTGGCCTTGGCTCTAAGTAACTAGCCTTTAGACTAGACCAACGCTTTAGTTTTCTTCGACCTATAGGTTGGTCAAGCATTTAATGCTCATGTTGATTAGATCTAATCATTTCGGCCTGCATTAAACACATTAGTGTCGTTCTTGACTCATAAGCCAATACCATACGACCAGTGCTCAGTACTACTGCCGATCATGACTGATAAGTCAAGACTTCACGACCAGTACTAACACTAA
This sequence comes from Humulus lupulus, assembly GCF_963169125.1. Classification (NCBI taxonomy): domain Eukaryota; kingdom Viridiplantae; phylum Streptophyta; class Magnoliopsida; order Rosales; family Cannabaceae; genus Humulus; species Humulus lupulus. The sequence continues at coordinate 141,763,340 of NC_084793.1, forward strand.
TGTCGTTTCTAACTAATAAGTTAGTGCCATTCACAAATAAGCAAAGCTGCTAGGCATTTACAATGCATTCAACATCCATATATACAGCACTCGACATGCCTTATCAATAACCATGCATGTCACATACTGGGTGCAGTTTTCTTACCTCTGGTTCGAGCGTGAAATAATAAAAGAACGACCCTTGAGAATGATCGGTCCTTAAATCCCTTAGCAGTCACCTAATCATAACCAAATATGAAATCCCATCAATAAAATAAATAATAAAAGGTCCATGGTCTAAAACCCCACTCCCGAGACCTCGAATCGTACTAAAACGATTAGTAGATTCGATCCTGTAGTGTCCCAAATTTGCTAATAAGGCTTAGGGCATTGATTAGTGTGTCTGGAGGGCAATAAGTGATTTATTATTATAATATGTGAATTTTGATGAGTATGTGGTTAAAGGTGCATGTTTAGGTGAATTAAATATGCATGTGGGCCCCGTCTGGTTATTAGGGGCATGTATGTAATTTTAGCCCATTGAGGGCATAAATGTAATAATTGTGATATATGTGTGTGATATATCTGTGTTGCATGATCCGAGACAGTCCTAGGGAGCGGTTTAGCTAGAAAGTCACAACGGGGTCGAATACCTGACTTAGGGCGAGTTGAGGGGTATTCGGACATTGGACGTTTTATTGGGTTATCAGGTTATGAAAATAAATACTTGGAGATATATTTGAAGTTAGAACGTTTAGGAGGGAATATTGGGAAAATTCACCATTTTGCCCTAGAGGACGTTTTTGGGTACCCCGAGCCTTTGAGATAACCTTAGAGACTTAAGTTAAATAAAACAAATTGAGGAAACACTCATAAACTAAGGAACCGACCCTTTCTCTCTCTATCTCTTGGTACCCTCTTCTCTCTTAGAAGCTTGGTGAATTTTGGTGAAATATAACCAGAGACTAAGGATTTAAAGCTGGGATTTTGGGGGCTAGAAGCTTGGAACTTAGGGAATTAATTCAGAGACTCAATTAAGCTCAAGGTAAGCTTTTAAACTTGTTGAATTGTGTTGAATATTTGCTGGTGTTTCAAGGTTGTGCATGTGAGTTAGATGAAGAATCATTCTTGAGTTTTAGATGAGGTTTGAGGTTAATTCTTGTTAGGTTTTGTTGTTGAGATTGTAGTAGAACTTCTGTGATGATTGATTTGAAACGTTGGGTTGATTTTGGGGTAAATTGGCTTGGATTTGGTGGAGAAAATGGAGGATTTTTCTGGGTTCGAAGGGTCGGGCCGCGACCCTCTAGAACAATTTGGTGGCCAGGAAGAAGGGCGGGTCGCGGCATACCCTAGCTTGGGCCGCGGCGCGCCTTCCCTGTTTTGGGGTTGGGGGTTTCTGATTGAGGCGGGCTGCGACATGGGTTCATGGGGCCACAACACTTAGTGTGCTTTTGGGCTTCAAGGAGGTTTTAGGCTCGGGATGGATTTTATCACCCGGATTGATAGAATTCAAGGTCCCGGAGACTAGAATTATGAACCAAAGCTATTTAATGGATTAGAACTTGATGGATGGATGTTGTTGATGCATTGTGACTAGGTTTTCAGCGAGGCTCAGATTAGGGGACTATGCTCGGGACATCAGTGCTTGGAAAGCTTGGGACATAACTGCTGTACCTGTAGAGCAGGGCGAGGCCCTATAGTTTGTGTTGCAGGCCACGACCCTATATGATTATGTTGCAGGGCGTGGCCCCATTGATTCTATTTATATGTGTTTAAGTATTTGTTTAGTTATGCTATGTGTGCATATATGTGAATGAACGGCATGAGCCGGGAACGACGAAGGCCGAGAACAGCGAGGCTCGGGAACGACGAAGGCCGAGAACGGCAAGGTCAAATGCGGTAAGGGGGCCGGGAGTAGCGTTTAGCACGCGGAGTGCGAGTTGCTAGGGCGAGACCCTATAGGATACCTGGGATATCCTCACGGTGTAGACCGCGAACCCAGTGCCTGGTAAAGCACTTGAGACGGGGTGGTCGTATGTGTTTAGCCTGTTGGCAGTTTGATTATATGTTGAATGATAGATATGCATATGTTATTTGCTTGTGTGGAGTTTTCTTGCTGGGCTTCAGCTCACGGGTGCTCTATGGTGCAGGTAAGGGCAAGGGGAAAGTCGACCAACCATGAGTACGGAGAGCGTGAAGCGACGCGTACATGTTTGGTCTGCCTAGCGGCCACGACCAGGGGTATTTTTGGGAGCGGCCACGGCCAGGGGTATTTTTGGGAGATGTTTGTATTAAACTTAGATTTTGTCGTTCAGCCGAATTTAGTTATATTTTTTAGTTTTAAATATTTCTAAACAGTATTTTGGGATCCCAAATGTTAAACGCTTTATAATTTTCAATGAATGGATATATTTTCAAATTATGTGACTTTGTTTATGGTTTAGCTACACTTTTGTCTTAAAACCTCGATTAGCGAGTTAACTGCACGTTTTAAACTCACTTAGTAACGGATCTAAGGAAGTAGGGCGTTACAACTTGGTATCAGAGCGAGTCAAGGTTTATGGTTCCTGGAGATTGACCGAACATGTACGTTCACTGTCAGTGACAAGCTCGACTCAGGGTTGGTTGGTAATGATTGAATTATATGCTTGAATATGTGCTTAGCTGCCCTATTTGCCTGCTTATTTTATATAGAACATGATGAATGAGTTAACATATGCATGATGCCAGGGCATGGCCCGTTGAGTGTTATACGCTATTTGTATGTTATGTGGATTGTTGTTATGGTTGGCTGATGTGATTGGGAGGTGGTTTTGGATGTTGTTATCATGCCTGATGAGTGGCGTCGTTGATTGCAGACATATTGTTGAGATGCCTCGACAATCATCGAGACTCCGCGGCAGTAGGGCCGAGGATGACAACCAGGGTCAGGACCCTCCACTTGCCCCACAAAATTGGCAACAGATGTTTGCTGAAATGGAAGGGAGACTGCAATGAACAGAGGAAGAAATTCAACAGTTGAGGCAGCAGGCCCCTCCTCAGGCTATTGGGTTGTCAGTTCAGCAGGCTGTGGCACCAGTGCCGGTTCAGCCTGTTATGGAGAACAGGTGGGAACCTTTGTATTAGAGGTTCAGGAAGCAGCATCCTCCCACCTTTGAGGGTGGACCGGACCCGTTGCAGGCAGAGTAGTGGATGAATATGGTTTCCTCCATCCTAGATTTTATGAGGGTGGAAGGGAACGAGAGGGTAGCTTGTGCCAGCTACATGTTCAGAGAAGATGCCCGTATCTAGTGGGATGTAGTGACTCAAAGGAGGAATGTGGCAGTTATGACTTGGGAAGAGTTCAAAAATATTTTTAACGAGAAATACTATAGTGTTGCAGTTCGAGCTATGAAGGTTGACGAGTTTATCAACCTGACTCAGAATCAGTTGACAGTTACTGAGTATGCTCTGAGGTTCGATCGGTTGGTGAAGTTTGCGCTGGATTTGGTGCCGACTGATGCGGCAAGAAGGGATAGATTTGTACGGGGGCTGAATGTTATGATCGCCCGTGATGTGAAGATTACTTTGGATCCAGAGACTACTACTTATGCCTAGGTGGTGGACAAGGCCCATACAGCTGAGGGGGTCGAGGATTAGATATGGAGAGAGAGCGCTTGTAACGCCTTGGATAACCAAGACCGTTACACTGTGTGTTTGAAATAGTGTGAGACTTGCTAATCAAGTCATTTAAATAAAAATGTGAAACTAATGACACAAACAGATTAGGTTTAAAAGATTTTGGTTATAAACGAATAATTTTCATTAAGATAAATGTTTGGTACATGGGATCCCAAATCAGGGTTTAAACAACATAATTACAAATTTTTTGAATCTTATGAATAATCAAGCCACTCTAATGGCAAAATACACGTTTTAGGTTTCCATCCCTGTACAAACCCCCAACCGTGGCTGTTGACCACGATTTTGGTCAACGACGAGTAGACGTCAAAACTACAATAAACCTTCAAGAGAAAAATACGACACTCATAATTTTATAGTGGTTCAGCCCCAATTTATTGGTAATAGCCTAGTCCACTTAGAGTTGCGATATATATCCTACACTTAAGATCAGATAAACTTGAGCCAACCGAGTTTCTTAAGTGTAAGTAGAAAAATACATAGTTTCTCTCTCTAAACTCTCTCAGATAATGCCCCAAGAATACCCCCAGTAACAGTCCCAAAGTCTGAGTTTTTCTCAATCTAAAAAGATCTGATCCCCTCAAATGATGCCATGAGCCATTTATTTATAGACTCATGGATCGTACATCAAATATCTCCCTTTTACCGGGTCCTTCGTTCTTCCAACAGACTTTAATTAATAAAATATAAATAAATTTAAATAACAATAATATAGCTATTATTCCGGGATATCTGAGAGATTCCCGCGACAGTTGAGAATGATTTTGGTTGAAGCTGTTACTGAGGACATAAGCAAGCACCTCTCGTCGACAAAACACACCTCTAGCACACCTCTGGTCGGTATAGGCAAAGCACTCCTCTAGCACTCCTCTGGTCTAGCATGGCACATCTCTGGTCTAGCAAAACACTTCACTGGTCGGCCAAACACTCCACTGGTCGGCCAAGCACTTCACTGGTTGGCCAAACACTCCACTGGTCGGCCAAGCACTTCACCGGTCAGCCAAACACTTCACTGGTTGGCCAAGCACTTCACTGGTCGGCCAAACACTCCACTGGTCGGCCAAGCACTCCACTGGTCAGTCAAAAATCTTTACCGGTCGGACAGAAATTCTATCAGGTCGGTCATATCACTTTATCACAACTCCGAAGAGCCAATACATTTATTGACTATTAATGTGCCATTTACTGACCATGCATTGCCACTTGTCACTTCTGATTGCCACATCATCGAACTGAAATTTTGGGGATAACATTTGCCCCCCAAGTTTATTATATGATTTATGATAAACTTTTTCTCTAGCAAAATGTTTTTGAGGTCATCCAAAAGCTTCCATCCGGTCAGTAGCTTTCACTTTTGAATTAAACCCACGATCAAACGTTTCCTTTAGCCCATCAAACTTGTTTCTTTTACCATTCCTAACCGATCTAATTTCTTTTGTCCCTCAGAAGCCTTGTGCCTCGGAACCCAAACAGCTTCTTGGCAATGATACTCCTCGGACATGCTGCTCCTCGGATGCACCAGCCGCTCGGACACTTGCCACCATCCACTTGGACACATGACACCATCCGCTTGGATGCAGCCCCAGCTACTCGGACACACAACCACCATCCGCTCGGACGCAGCTTCTTGGATGCCCAAACAGCTCCTCGAACATGCACCCCAACACTCAGACGCGCGCGGGCCTACTCGGACACACTCGGCATCCGCTCGGCCACCACCCAACCGATTGGAAACCATGCAGCTTCCCTCCGCTCGGATGCCTGGTAGACTGCTTGGACCAATGCCCCTACTGCTCGGACACGCCGCACAGCTGCTCGGGAACATGGCCATCCGCTCGGGTAGAAAACATGGCCACTCGACACGCACCTGCAGCAGCTCCTCGGACGCCTAGATCCTCGGACACACGGCTCTCCTAGCCTCTCGGACATGCCGCATAGCTGCTCGGGAACGTGGCCATCCGCTCGGGTAGACAGCATGGCCACTCGGCACGCACCTACAGCAGCACGGCCGTGCGCCTGGTTGCTCAGTTTTGCATGCTTTCGGGCTTGTGAAAAAACTTCAAAGTTCATGCATTTGGGCACCAAAAATTTCTGACTATTATTGTTGTTCTCATACTTTTTATCTGGGTAGTAAAATATTTTACTGGGTAGTAAATATTTTTTCTTTGCATTTATTTGTTCGTGTTTGTTTGATTCACTCCAGGGACTCATCACTGTTAGTCATGCTCAACAACAGAGTTTCCTACTCGACCAATGATATATGCTCAGCTGACCAGGGAAGTTGTATCTGCTCTCCCGACCAGAAAAACTTTGCACCTGATCAGCTGAACTTTGTACCTGGCCAGTAGTTTACTCTTTTTTTCTTGTGAAGACAATTGTTGCTTAGCAGCTTTGATATTTTTCTCGTACAGCCGAGCTGTTGGCATTTATACTTTACTTTTCTTTGCTAACTTGAAACATTCTAAATCCTTTTAGACTTAAAAAGTTATAAACTTTTTGTCAATAGTAAAGTCACTCTGATGTATGCCTTATATTTTCTCATGAGTACTTAACTTTCTAACTTAGAAATTCTAGACATTTCATAAGTCCCTGCTAAGTATACTTTCTCACACTCTTATTGCTCTAACATTTTATGAGCATAATGTTTATTGTCACACGAATATCTGCTTCTATTGTCCAAGTTACTTAAGCTTTGTCAAACAAGTTAGTTTAATGGCCTTTTTTGACTTCAAATTTTACAAGTCAGCCTAAAAACAGATATCTTAACTCGTGCTCTCATTGCCTGTGTTAAATTATATACCAGCATACCCCATGTGCCCCCCAATCGATCGAGGGTTGAAAGATCCTGGGTCACTTGCTACTTGACCGAATTTGTTCGAGCAGTTATTTACTCGTGAAACACATAGAATATATGGAAAGTATTCGAGCAGTTGAACACTGCTTGAATGTATCGACCAGTTGAACACTGTCCGATTTTACCGACCAGTTGAACACTGTTCGAATAATTAACACACATGCATATTTGTAGCAAGAATAAACCACGCTGCGCGTAGTCTCTTTTATTACTCGTAAATTAAAAAAGGACAACACGTGTCTAATAACGAGTCTAAAACAACCAAAATTGTTCAAAAATAAAATGTCTGGTTAGCAAATAACCAGCTCATAAACCAAACTTAAATAACAAGTCAAACAACTTGAAATCAAGCTACCACTCTGAAAGCGATATTTAGAAATAATATATCCACAGACGCTCGCCGCTCCAGTGGTTTCTGATCCTAGCACTCCCGCTCATGTCGACGTATCTCAGCATACTTCTCCCTTGCTTTGTTGCTATCCTCAGCCAAGTGTGGACCTCCACATATAGTGTCTAAGGTAAAATCCACAGGCCCGGGTTGTAAGGGTGGAGATCTCTATCGTTTGAACCCAGAATTGTTGCTGCCTCCTTCTCCTTGGGGTGTCTCTGCCCGGTACTTTCTCAACTTGCCCGACTGGAGAAGAAATTCTATCTCGTCCTTGAGGTGATTGCATTCATTCATGTCGTGACCATAATCTCCATGGAAACAACAAAACTTATTCATATCTCTCTTCCTCATCTCTTTCCTGATGGGTGGAGGTTTCTTGTAGGGAACCTCTTCATGACTAGCAAGATATATTTTCGCTCGGCTGGCTGAGAGAGTGGTGTAATTAGTGAACTAAGGCTCATACTTGGTTGGCTTTTCATTTGAACTCGACTTTGCTTTCTTTTCCTTATGGTGGTTAGACCCGTTATTTCCACGTTTCTTTCCACCATCCTTAGGAGGGTCAGTTGATCCGCCCGGATTGTTTATGACATTCTCTTCTTTCTTGATTGCATCATCCAATTTCATATACTTGTCTACTCGGTCAAGAAATTGTTGAAGTGTTGAAATTGGATTTCTATGTATACTATCCCACAAAGGGCTCCGATAAGTTATCCCAGCAGATATGGCAACCATCTTCCCCTCGTCTCCTACAGCAGTCGCTCTATTGGCTTCTTTCATGAATCTCTGTGTATAATTCTTTAAAGACTCATCTTTTCCTTGTTTGATATCTGCCAAGTGGTTGGCATAAACTGGTGGAGTCCGGGCAGTGTTGAATTGTCTACAAAACTCCTTCCTGAATGCTTCCCAAGAGGTAATGGAATTCGGTTTAAACTTCCAATACCATTCTTGGGCAGTATCGGATAATGTGGTTGGAAAGACTCTACACCGGTAATCGTCACTTACACCGAGCAATTCCATCTGGTCCTCAAATTTCCCAACATGTCTGATGGGATCTACCTTTTCTGTATATACTGGCAGAATCGATGCTTTATATTTTGCCGGTGGCTAGGCTGCTCTAATCCGGGCACAAAATGGGCTGCCACTCCGGTGGTTTATCGCATCCATCCCGGAAGGTCGTTTTGACAAACCTTGCACTGTAGACGTTAGCATGTCAAGCTGGGCTTGGATGGCTGGTGCAACTGACGAAGTTCCAAGGTCGTGACCGCCTAGTCGGGCATTACCATCCGGTGCACTGTCGTCAAGTATTTTTACTTGACTGGCAGGGCGGTTCAGATTTTACCCTTCGACCGGGATGGTCCTCCTCTTGTTGATGATAACGTCCCTTAGATCCTTCCGAGAAGCATGCTCTCTTGCCCGATCGAACACCGTACTCTTCGATTTTTCAGAGGGCTTACTAAGCGGGACTTGTTCTCTCCCACTATGCTGCTGGCTGGGGTGCAGTGGAGGCTTTTTGGTACGTCCCAGGCAGTCTTTCCCTCCTTGTGGGTTGTTGTCTTCTTTATCCTTTGATTGGTCGGTGTGATGACTATCAGCCTCATCACGACCATGCCCATCTTTTAACTGTGAAGTCCTCTTATCTTGAGGAGTCCTGGTATGCTCCTGCCTTGGTGGGGTCTTCTTACTGCCCGATTGGTGACTTCCTGATCTCAAAGTTTCTGATCGGTGGCTTCTGGAGGGAGTTCTAGAGTTCTCCCTCTGTGTTGATGCAATTCTAGAGCGGACTCTGTCACTTGGCTGACCCGTCTGATTGCTTCGACTCCGGTCAGGTCCCCAAGAGTCCGTCCTTCCAGTAGGGGACTTCCGACTAGCATTGTCCTTTCGTGCTCCTTGGGTGGCTGCTCGTGCCGCGGCTTGAGCATTGGCTTGGGCCAATTGGGTAGCTGCCTCTAGAGAAAGTGCTGCTTTGCGATGTCTTCGGTCGGCCTCCTCCTGTCGTCGCCTAATCTCTTTGCTTCTGGCTTCCATATCGCGCCTTTACTGCTCTAACGCAGCTCTCTGCCTGGCCATCTCTTCAGCGAAAGACTCCTGTCGAGCATTGAATTGCATCATCTCCTCTTGGAAAGTGCCTATTGCTTCCTGGAGTTGTTCAACTTCTGGAGTGGTCTTTACAAGAAAGACCCTGGGCTCAGTCTCTGGGTTTTGCGGTCCAGGACCTTCTGATCTAGCAGGATCTTTTGACGTGCCTGACTTTTTGGATGCCACATTGGTATTCTTGGGCGCCATCTTGATACGATAGTCTTGTGTTTCTTTTTTTCAGGCTCTCAATGAAAGCACCAAAATGTTGACCACGATTTTGGCCAACGACGTGTAGACGTCAAAACTACAATAAACCTTCAAGAGAAAAATATGACACTCATAATTTTATAGTGGTTCAGCCCCAATTTATTGGTAATAGCCTAATCCACTTGGAGTTGTGATATATATCCTACACTTAAGATCAGATGAACCTGAGCCAACCGAGTTTCTTAAGTGTAAGTAGAAAAATACATAGTTTCTCTTTCTAAACTCTCTCAGATAATGCCTTAAGAATACCCATAGTAATAGTCCCAAAGTCTGAGTTTTTCTCAGTCTAAAAAGATCTGATCCCCTCAAATGATGCCATGAGCCATTTATTTATAGACTCATGGATCGTACATCAAATATCTCCCTTTTACTGTGTCCTTCATTCTTCCAATAGACTTTAATTAATAAAATATAAATAAATTTAAATAACAATAATATAGCTATTATTCTGGGATATCTGAGAGATTCTCGCGACAGTTGAGAATGATTCGGGTTGAAGCTGTTACTGAGGACATAAGCAAGAACCTCTCGTCGGCAAAGCACACCTCTAGAACACATCTGGTCGGTATAGGCAAATCACTCCTCTGGTCTAGCATGACACATCTCTGGTCTAGCAAAACACTTCACTGGTCGACCAAACACTCCACTGGTCGGCTAAGCACTTCACTGGTCGGCCAAACACTCCACTGGTCGGCCAAGCACTTCACTGGTTGGCCAAACACTTCACTGGTCAGCCAAGCACTTCACTGTTCGGCCAAACACTCCACTGGTCGGCCAAGACAGGTGGCTGGTCAGTCAAAAATCTTTATCGGTCGGACATAAATTCTATCAGGTCGGTCAGATCACTTTATCACAACTCTGAAGAGCCAATACATTTATTGACTATTAATGTGCCATTTACTGACCATGCATTGCCACTTGTCACTTCTGATTGCCATGTCATTGAACTGAAATTTTGGGGATAACAGTGGCGATCGAGCAGCTGACAATGTACACCTCGCCCCAAGAGCTCTCCAACCTATGGTCAACTCATCTTACCCTTGCCTTTACCTGCCCACGTAGCACCCGTGAGCCAAGGCCCAATAAGAAAACTATAACGTCATAACATAATCAATATCGATAATCAAATAGATCATAGAGCATAACCAAATGATTCACAAGACATTAATCAATTATCCTTCAAGCCATAGCATTCACTTTATCAAGAACACCAGTTGCAAACCAATAATCCAACATCCAGATATTCAGCATATTATATACATCAAACCAACAACAGTACACATGTCATGCAATAGCTAGGGTCGACGCCCTTAGGCCACACCCTCTATAATAAACCATTGTCTTTGGCTCACTTAGGCCAAGCCCAGTGTTATACCCACTGACTCCGGCCAGCTTAACCGAGCTCAGTGATTAATAAGCTATCCTCAGCTACCAGTGGCTGAGCCGCGCCTTGTGCGCAAGTATTGATTCCGACACTCTTAGGTTGTTCATCACATGTCCCCATGGCATAATACCATCTCATGACATTCATACAATTATAGGGAGCTCTTAGTCCCAACATATTCACATGGTTTATCACAATCATCTAACAGTGCATACAAATATAGGGAACACTTAGTCCCATCCTATCCACATACACGGGTGCGGTTTTCTTACCTTTAATTCCAAGTGCTTTGATTAGGAAAGACGACCCCCGAGCACGATCCTGCCTCGAGCCCAAGCGTACACCTAGTCACAACCATGATAAAGGGTTCCGTCAATAATTGTATAAATGTTTCCGGATAGAGTTCTAACCTCCGAGACATCGAATTCCACCAAACACGGTAGTGGGATCGATCCCGAGCACCCTAGGTTAGGTTCTCGTGCTTAAAAACTCCAAAAGGCCAAAAATACCCTTAAGGGCCGCGGCCCAAGCCTACCATGCCGCGGCATGCCCCAAACCAGACGCCCAGCCTTGCCCAAAAACAGACACGGTCCGCGGCTCAGCCTTCCCCATGCCGCGGCCCGCCCTCCTTCCCCAGCATTCATATGCTTCAGACGGCCGCGGCCCGACCCCTTCGAACCCAGAAAAACCACCATTTTTAACACCCTAACCTCACTCAAAACCACCCATAACCACCCTAATGATATAATCAAATTATCACAAACATTCTAACACGATTTCAGTGACATAACCCAGCAGAAACCTAGTCTAGAAACTCATCAAAACAACATTTCAATCTTTGAAACTCACATGCTCAAGAACACCAAAACCAATTTGAAAAACCCAGAATTCAAACACTATTTCATAAATTGAAGCTTACCTTCACTGAAGAACCCATCCTCCAAGAGATAGCTGAGCTAACTCCTAAGTCTTTATCCTCAATTCAACCTTAAATTCAAACCCAAGAACTCTTAGAATCCAACTATATCTACAGAATTTTAACAACGAAAGATGTAACTCAACACTTACCTCAACCCTTGATTAGATCCTCTAGCTAACCTTGAGCTAATTCCAAAGCTTCAACTCAATTTTCCTGAGTTCCCAGGCAAGTTCTTCCTTGTTTCTGTGGTTCCCTTGAGAGAGAAAGAGAGAGAGAGAGAGAGAGAGAGAGAGAGAAGGTCAGTTTGGCCTTGTTCTACCACTTTCTGATTTTGTTTAATCTATCCTTAACCGATTAAGTCAATCCCGAGGCTCGGGGTACCGAAAATGTCCCCGAGGGCAAAATGGTAAAATTCCCCAGTATTATCACCTAGGCTTTCTAACCTCAAATATATCTCAAATTATTTATTTCCATAACCCGATAACCCAAATAACTGTCTAATACCCAAATACCCCTTGACTCGCCCCGAGTTGGGTACCGGGTCCCGTTGTGACTTTCCCGCTACTTGCTCCCTAGGATCGCCTCGTGCCGAAGGCTACAAATATTTATCCACATAATAATGTGGTCTCAATAGTTATCACAAATAATCACATTTATGCCCTAACGAGCCAAAATTACAATTATGCCCTTACAGACTAAACAAGGCACGCATGCTTGTCTAATACTCATAAACATGCATTCCACATATCCATATAATCATAGGTTCATGCATATCACATGATCATGCATTTCCACCATTAATTCATATAACTTCCAATTATGCCCTCCCGACATACTAATCAAGGCCCTTAAGCCTTATTAGTAATTTTGGGTCATTACAGCGCTGTTAGGCGCGATGCCAGGAGGACGGTGCCTCCTTTTATTGGATCTAGTTAGGGTAGTGGCTCCAGTGAGCAGAAGAGAAAGGCCCCAGATTCTTTTGTTCCTCCTAGTTTGGATAGGAGGGCACGGGGTGCTTTCCAGTGTGTCCACGGTGCAGAAGGCGACATCAGGGTGAGTGCAGGATCAGGGCCTGCTTTATCTGTGGGAATGCCAATCATCTAAAGAAAGACTACCCATAAGTCAAGAAAGAGGAGCCGAAGCAGGGCGACAGTCTCACTTCTGCCAGAGTGTTGACCTTGACTCAAACTGAGGCGGAGGCTAGCCCCTCGGTTGTGACAGGTCAGATTTCTAGTGATGGGTTTTCTTATACTGCATTGATTGACTCAGGAGCTACTCATTCATTTGTGTCTGCTAGAGTTATAGATCAACTATGTAGACCTAGTGTTTTGTATGCTAGGGGTTTTCAGACTTTGTTGCTGACTAGGGAACCGGTAGTCTCTAGGAGATGGATTAGAGCATTGCCAATAGAGATAGATGGTAGGGAGTTGTTTGTTGATTTGATTGAGCTAGTGATGGATGACTTCGATATGATCCTAGGGATGGATTGGTTATCAAAGTATGGGGCGACGATTGAGTGCAAGCGCAGGATGGTGACTTTTGAACCAGAAGGGGAGGTACCCTTTGTATTTGTGGGGACAGTTAGTGGACTGCGGGTACCTATGATTTTATCACTGAAGGCTAGAGACCTGATGCAGGAAGGTTGCAAAGGATTCCTAGTGAACGTTGTGGATAATTATAGAGTTGTGTCAGTTTGACCGCGTGAGACCAGATTGGTGTGTGAGTTTCCAGATTTATTTCCAACAGACCTGCCAGGGTTGCTGCCGCAGCGAGAGATTGAGTTTGTTATAGAGTTGGCACCAGTGGCAAAGCCAATATCTAGGACATATTGCAGCGGTTGAGAGAGCATATGTTATATGCTAAGTTCAGTAAGTGCAAGTTTTGGCTACCGTAAGTCACATTTCTAGGCCATATCGTCAGTAAGGAGGGGATTCTGGTTGACCAAGTAAGATTGAGGTAGTGAGAGATTGGCCTAGACTGAGCAGTGTTCCTGAAGTTAGGAGTTTTCTGGGATTGGCAGGATATTATCGGTGGTTTGTTGAGGGGTTCTCCAGGATAGCTACACCGTTGACTGAATTAACGAGAAAGAAGACTAAGTATGTTTGGACAGATAGGTGTGAGAACATTTTTAAGGAACTGAAGCGACGACTGATCACCGCACTAGTGTTGAGTCTGCAGACAGACAATGAGAAGTTTATGGTTTACTGTGATGCTTCCAGACATGGTTTTGGGTGTATGCTGATGCAAGCTGAAAATGTGATAGCCTATCCATCAAGACAGTTAAAGGAGTATGAGTAGAGATATCCCACACATGATCTGGAGTTGGCAGCGGTGGTATTTGCACTTAAGGTTTGGAGACATTATTTGTATGGCAAGAAGTGCGAAATATACACCGACCGTAAGAGTTTGAATTACTTCTTTACTCAGAAGGATCTGAATATGCGCCAGAGACAGTGGGTGGAGTTGGTAAAGGATTATGATTGTGATATCCTATACCATCCTGGGAAGGCTAATGTAGTGGCTGATGCATTGAGTCGAAAGGGCCCAAGGCAGTTGTTCAATTCGAAACAGATATCTGATAAGATAGCTGAGGAAATGACTAGAGTGGGTATAGAGTTGGTGGTTGGTCAGTTAGCCAACATCACTCTTCAGTCTACACTCCTTGAGAGGATCAAGGAGGCGCAGGGGAAGGATTCCCAGTTGAGAGGGCACAGAGAGAATGTCTTAGCCGGAGTGGCTAAGGACTTTTCTATCTCGGAGATGGGGTTATTGAAGTACAAGGGTTGGACCTGTGTTCCGTTGGATTCTGATATCCGATGAGAGATCTTGGATGAATCACATACCACTCCCTATTCCTTACATCCAGGTACGACGAAGATGTACCAAGATTTGAGAGCTTTGTATTGGTGGTCGGGCATGAAGAGGGATGTGGTGGATTATGTGGCCAAGTGTTTAACTTGTCAGCAGGTTAAGGTTGAACATCAGAGGCCAGTAGGGTTATTGCAGCCTCTAGGGATTCCAAAGTGGAAGTGGGAAGATATCACCATGGACTTTGTGGTTGGTTTGCCGAAGACCGTGGGACAGCATGACTCGGTGTGGGTGATTGTGGATAGGTATACCAAGTCTGCCCACTTTTTACCTGTTAGGACGACTTGTACTGTGGAACAGTATGTCGAATTATATGTTAAGGAAATTGTTCGACTTCATGGGGCTCCGAGGTCGATAGTATTCGACAGGGACCCCACCTTCACCTCCAAGTTTTGGGAGAGTCTGTAGAAGGCTATGGGCATGCAGTTGCGGTTTAGTACCGCTTATAATCATCAGACAGATGAAGAGTTCTGAGAGGACGATTCAAATACTGGAAGATATGTTACGAGCCTGTGTGTTGGATTTTGGGGGATCTTGGAGTAAGTATCTCCCTTTGATTAAGTTCTCGTACAATAATAGTTATCAGGCAACTATCGGAGTGGCTCTGTATGAGATGCTATATGGGAGGAAGTGCAGATCACCTATCCATTGGGATGAGATGGGTGAGAGGAGATACTTAGGTCCTGAGATGGTTCAGAGGACCAATGAGGTTATTGAAAAGATTAGAGCTCAAATGCTCGCATCCCAGAGTCGCCAGAAGAGTTACTTGGACTTGAGACGCAGAAGCGTAGAATTTTAGGTCAGTGACCATGTGTTCCTTAGGGTTTCACCTTTGAGGGGAGTGAAACAATTTGGTGTATGGGGCAAGTTTAGCCCTAGGTTTGTTGGCCCCTTTGAGATTCTGGAATGGGTTGGAGAGGTAGCTTACAGATTGGTAATGCCTCCAGCTTTATCAAGGGTTCATGATGTTTTTCACGTGTCCATGCTCCGGAAGTATGTATCAGATTCGACGCATGTTCTTAGTTATGAGAATTTGGAGTTGGACCAAGATTTATCTTATGAGGAGAAGCCGGTTCAGATTCTCGATCGGAAGGATAAAGTTTTGTGGAGCAAGACCATCGCCTTGGTGAAAGTGTTGTGGAGGAACATCAAGGTTGAAGAGGCGACATGGGAACTTGAATCAGTGATGCGGGAGCGGTATCTCGAGTTGTTCAGGTAATTTTGAGGATGAAATTTCTATAAGGAGGGGATAGTTGTAGCGTCCCAAATTTGCTAATAAGGCTTAGGGCATTGATTAGCGTGCCTGGAGGGCAATAAGTGATTTATTATTATTATATGTGAATTTTGATGAGTATGTGGTTAAAGGTGCATGTTTAGGTGAATTAAATATGCATGTGGGCCCCGTCTGGTTATTAGGGGCATGTATGTAATTTTAGCCCGTTGAGGGCATAAATGTAATAATTGTGATATATCTGTGTTGCACGATCTGAGACAGTCCTAGGGAGCAGTTTAGCT
Source organism: Humulus lupulus (assembly GCF_963169125.1). NCBI lineage: Eukaryota > Viridiplantae > Streptophyta > Magnoliopsida > Rosales > Cannabaceae > Humulus > Humulus lupulus. The sequence goes on from NC_084793.1 coordinate 141,779,271, forward strand.
AGGAAGTCACAACGGGGTCGAATACCCGACTTAGGGCGAGTCGAGGGGTATTTCGGGCATTGGATGTTTTATTGGGTTATCGGCTTATGAAAATAAATATTTGGAGATATATTTGAAGTTAGAACGTTTAAGAGGGAATATTGGAGAATTTACCATTTTGCCATCAGGGACGTTTTTGGGTACCCCGAGCCTTTGAGATAACCTTAGAGACTCAAGTTAAATAAAAAAAATTGAGGAAACTCTCATAAAACTAAGGAACCGACCCTTTCTCTCTCTATCTCTCGGTACCCTCTTCTCCCTTAGAAGCTTGGTGAATTTTGGTGAAATCTAACCAGAGACTAAGGATTTAAAGCTGAGATTTGGGGGCTAGAAGCTTGGAACTTAGGGAATTAATTCAGAGACTTAATGAAGCTCAAGGTAAGCTTTTAAACCTGTTGAATTGTTGCTGGTGTTTCAAGGTTGTGCATGTGAGTTAGATGAAGAATCATTCTTGAGTTTTAGATGAGGTTTGGGGTTAATTCTTGTTAGGTTTTGTTGTTGAGATTGTAGTAGAACTTCTGTGATGATTGATTTGAAACGTTGGGTTGATTTTGGGGTAAATTGGCTTGGATTTGGTGGAGAAAATGGAGGATTTTTTTGGGTTCAAAGGGTCGGGCCACGACATTGTTCTTGTTGAGCCGCGGCCCTCTAGAACAATTTGGTGGCCAGGAAAAAGGGCGGGCCGCCTGCCCTGTTTTGGGGTTAGGGGTTTCTGGTTGAGGCGGGCCGCAGCATGGGTTCATGGGGCCACGACACTTAGTGTGTTTTTGGGCTTCGAGGAGGTTTTAGGCTTGGAAATCCAAAAGTTAAGGCCTGGGATGGATTTTATCACCCGGATTGATAGAATTCAAGGTCCTGGAGACTAGAATTATGACCTAAAGCTATTTAATGGATTAGAACTTGATGGATGGATGTTGTTGATGTGTTGTGACTAGGTTTTAAGCAAGGCTCGGATTAGGGGACTGTGCTTGGGACATCGGTGCTTGGAAAGCTCGGGACACAGGTAAGAAAACTGTTGTACCCGTAGAGCAGGGCGAGGCCCTATAATTTGTGTTGCAGGCCACGACCCTATATGATTATATTGCAGGGTGTGGCCCCATTAATTATATTTATACGTGTTTAAGTATTTGTTTAGTTATGCTATGTGTGCATATATGTGAATGAACGACATGAGCAGGGAACAGCGAGGGCCGGGAACGGTGAGGGCCGGGAATGGCGAAGACCGAGAATGGCGAGGGTCGGGAACGGCGAAGGTCGATAACAGCAAGGTCGAATACGGCAAGGGGGCCGGGAGCAGCGTTTAGCACACGGAGTGCGAGGTGTCAGGGTGAGACCCTATAGGATACCTGGGATATCCTCACGGTGTAGATCGCGAACCCGGGGCCATGTAAAGCCCCTGAGACGGCATGGCCGTATGTGTTTAGCCTGTTGGTGGTTTGATTATATGTTGAATTATAGATATGCATATGTTATTTGCTTGTGTGGAGTTTTCTTGCTGGGCTTCGGCTCACGGGTGCTCTATGGTGCAGGTAAGGGCAAGGGGAAAGTCGACCAACCATGAGTACGGAGAGCGTGAAGCGACGAGTACATGTTTGGCCTGCCTGGCTGCCACGGCCAGGGGTATTTTTGGGAGATGTTTGTATTGAACTTAAATTTTGTCGTTTATCCAACTTTAGTTATATTTTTGAGTTGTATATATTTCTAAATAGTATTTTGGGATCCCAAATGTTAAATGCTTTATAATTTTCAATGAATGGATATATTTTCAAATTATGTGACTTTGTTTATGGTTTAGCTACACTTTTGTCTTAAAACCTTGATTAGCGAGTTAACTGCACGTTTTAAAATCACTTAGTAACGGCTCTAATGAAGTAGGGCGTTACAGATCCCGAGCCTTAAGAAATGAAACCCGAGCTTAAAACTCTTAAAAACCCATCCTGGCACAAAAAGGAGGGGCGGGCCGCGACCTGCCCCCCAGGGGCCGTGGCGCACCCCCAAGACAGAGAGCCCCTGTCTGGGGTGCCAGGGGCGGGCCTTGACTTAACCCAGAGGGTCGCGGTGTGCCTACTAGACAACAACCTGGGGAGGCTCTAGAATGGGTTCAAGTCGCGACTTGCATGAACTCGGTCGCGACTTGACCCCACGAACCCAGCTTCCCTGTCTTTTTCCCAATTCAATCACAGCTAAACCTTCACCAAATCAATCCCAAAATCACAGCCAAACATTTATACAACATCACCATCAATTTGTCAACAAAACCCAAGTTTTGAAACACTTAAAAGCACACTAAATACCCAATTCTACAATCAAAATTCAAAGCTTAAACACCACTTCAAAAATAGAGCAAACCTTGAAATTTCAGCTAGAAATCTTACCTTAAACACATAATTACACCCCCTTCAATGGCTGGACTAAGATCCTAAGCTCACAAGCCTTAATTCCCAAGCTTTAAATCTTCAAGTTTGCTTCAAAATTTCAACCTGAGAGAAAGGGTGAAAGAGAGAGCTCTATTTTTGCCTTAAGATTCTACAACCATCCTAACCTTAAGTATATCCCATGGTCAAAAGACCAAAATGCCCCTAGGGCCATTTAAAACCTCTCAAGGCTAGCAAGGGTAAAACTGTCATTTCCCGTCTATCCCGTTAATCATAATTAACGACCTCCAATTCTTGTTACTCCCAATACTCTCAAATAATAATTAAATCATATCCCATTACTCGATCATTTCCGGTAATGTACTAATCATCAAATTACCCCCAGGCTCACCCCGAGCCCAACAATTAACCCCGTTATGACCAAACCGCTAACTTACAACCTAGGATCATCTCATGCCGAATAGCTCGAACATGTCCACATAATGATGTGGTCTCACCCATAAATCATAAACATGCACATAATTATACAATTATGCCCTTAATGGGCCAAAATTACGACAATGCCCTTATAATAAGAAGTGGGCCCACATGCATGCAATTATCTTCATATTATAATATAACTCACATAATCATGCATAAAATCACATAATTGCATATTAAATCAATTATGGCCCTCCTGGCCCCCTAATCCAGGCAATAAACCAAATTAGAGAATTTGGAACATTACACATGCAATTAATCTCTGTTAATCAATATGATATCTCTATTCGCTATTAATCAATCAAGAAGTCATTAAGCAATTGATTCTTTTAAAGAAAATTCATAGAATTCAAGGAATCTCTCGATCTCACAATCACCCTAGTCATATCTCCCTAAGTCCAATCTAAGGCTATATCTCTCAAGCATAAACCCTAGGATTCAATTCATAATAATGGTGGTCAAACATTAATATGATACAAATTAAAGCAAGAAGATATGAACAAGTAAGAAGAATTTCATATGAATAATAAAAGAAACCTTAATCCAAAATCAAAATAGGTCCATCAAGTATTTCAGCACAAAAGGAATTTAGTTCTCCATTACAAACACAAATATAATAGCAATGTAGTTGTTCATAATTAAAAACTAGATAAAAAGATGAAGAGAATGAAACTAGATCGAATGATGATGATGTTGATGAAGTCTAGCCTCCGTTCTCCTCTCCAAAAGTCTATCTCTAGGTCTAATCTTCCTAAAACCAAAGAACTCCTTTGGTTCTCGTCCAAATCACATTTAAAAATAGGTTAATTAAAGTCGGCAGCGCATGGCGCTATGGTGCCTAGCAAGCGGCACAATTGCGCCATACTTATTTTCTCGAAGTCCTGTCATTCGCACACAAAGTACTTCTAATTCCACGAATGGCGCTATTGCGCCTCATACACGACGCTATTGTGCCAGAAATAGCGTTTTTTGATTTTTCATGTTTCTTGACCCGGTTGCTTCATGGTTTCAGCACTTTACTCAATTATGTACAGTGTACTCCAAATTCACTATAAAATCATCATTTTTAGCTCGACACTCCACACTGCAAAAAACACATCAAATTTATACAAAAATCTTAAGAAAAACATGATAGTTCATATTATTAATGATCACAAATGAGTGTACAAATGTGCACTCATCAATTTCCAAAATACCCCTCCCATAATTTTCCATATTCCTCTATTGGCACCCACAACACCACCATCACAACCCATTGTTGTGAAAAAAAATGTTGAAAATCATCCCTCATTCTTCACCAAGAGGAGGAGCTCTACCATTAATGTGGAAGGTAGACCTCCATTAACACCATCTCCTCTCACCATAGAAGCTCTCAAACCCTATTAACACCATCAATTTATTTTAATGATTCAAAGCTTAAACTAAGGAAAAGTTTTAGTTAAAACATTAATCTATACATTTCGACACATTCATAAATGAGCCTTGAAATGTAGGCTCGTAAAGCATAAGCTCGAAAATGACAAGCAGTGGCTGGACACTTGTACAAATTTGCATGATTCCTTACTCTTTGTTGTTGGCGATCGAGCACAAATTTAAAAGGCTCGAGCTTAAGCATCAAGCTCGAAAGAACGAATCTTCTTCGATGCTTATGGGTGTTATTCGAGCCTTAGTTGCAAGCTTGAAGATGTTGGTCTCTGAAGATTGAGCTTGATGAGATCACTGGCTAAGGAGGAGATTGACTAGAATAACGAGCTCGAAGTGTTGTTCGATCTCGAAAGCGCGTTAACCTTGCATTCGAGGTCAGCAACGCGTTTTGCACACGACAACTGTTAGGAGATCCCTATTCCTAAAGGGATTTGTTGTTATCTGGTATTAAATCCAAATTATCATGGGATATTATACATTTAATGTATTTATTTATATTGTTGACCCTTGTTATCCAAAAAATAGGCACGGATGACGTGGAAAGTGATTTCTATACACGTGGCTGACACCTGGCAGAATTCTGCTAGAGTATCGACCAGTAACATATTGCAAGCATAGGCGGTTGAGGTTTTCCTGTGACCATTATGGTCGCGCATTCCGCGTATTTCGAGCAGTGCGAAAAGCCTAGTGCGCCTGAGCCCCAAGATGAAGCTCCTTCGTGGAAGTTATTCACGGATGGATCGTCCAACAAATCTCATGCGGGAGCGGGAGTGATTTTGATAACGCCAGAAGGGCATCGATTTCACTGCACCATTAGGTTCGACTTCACAGTGTCGAATAATGAAGCCGAATACGAAGCACTCCTCGCTGGATTAAGATTGGCAAAAGACATGAGTATAAAGGTGCTGGATATTTACAGTGATTCACAGCTGGTAATGAATCAAGTTCTAGGGGAATATCAAGCACGAGGTCTCAAAATGGTGGCCTACTTGAACAAAACTAGAGATCTGTTGGCTCAGTTCAAGAAGTATACCATCCAGCAAATACCTCGGGATCAGAATTCGAACGCAGATGCCTTAGCCAAACTTGCAAGCGCAAAAGATGCTGACACTTTGAATATTGTGCCAGTAGAAAGATTGTGCGAGCCAAGCATATGAGCAAATGAAACCAATATGGAAATCCGGATGGGGGACACATGGATGGCGCCTTACTTGAAATATCTTACAAATGGTGTACTACCAGCAGATAGAAATAAAGCCAGAACCCTCCAAAGGCAGGTTGCTAGGTACATACTGGTCGATGGAGTTCTTTACCGAAGAGGATATTCCATGCCACTGCTCAGATGTATTACACTAGAGAAAGTTAAAGAGCTGATGAGGGAAGTACATGAAGGCTTCTGCGGGGATCACGCTGGGGGGCAAAGTTTGGCAAAAAAGATTCTAAGGCAGGGCTATTTCTGGCCGACCATGAATGAAGACTCAATGGAGTTTGTGCGAAAATGCGATAAATGTCAGAAATTTTCCAGGATCCCGCGCGCAGCTCCCAATGAGTTAAAGTAGATGCAAAGTCCTTGGCCTTTCGTAGTATGGGGTATAGACTTGATTGGATCCTTGCCAACAGGAAAAGGTAGAGTAAAGTACGCAGTCGTGGCAGTCGACTACTCCACCAAATGGGCCTAGTGCCACGACAAGTTTTCTTAAATACCCGCGACCCCACTGCTGGCGTGCTCAGACCAAACTGGGAAGGACCTTACCAGATTGAAGAAGTCCTTCATCCAAGCATCTACAAGCTGGACGCTTAAATGGAGATTCCGTTCCACGTTATTGGAACGGTGAACACCTGCGCAAGTATTACCAATAAACAGTCCTTTTTAAAGGACTGGCTTGTATTAATTTTTACTTTTTACAAGTTTCGGAAAAGGGTTAGCCACGTTGTATGGCTAATCACTTATAAGTGTAAGATCTTTTCAAGATCACTCGTAAAGACATGTTTAGTCCATTTTTAATACGAGATTATAAGGGACTGTGCGCAGCCGGTCATTCTTGCCAACCTTTGTAAATTTATTTTTACAAGTATTTGTTCATTACGTGTGTTGTTTTGCTATATTATAAATGTTACGTTTCCTACCGAGCAGTAATTTTCGCACAGGTCGTGGTCAAGGCAAGTGACCAAGGACCTAAAGCTCCTAAATCACTTGGGGGGCATATAAGGTACATCGATAGCAAAGCATACCAAAAGGTATGTAAACACATGAACAAAATGAGTGAAAGCATGCTACGGTACTTAGAGTATTTTTCAAAATTCATATTTTGTTAAATCAAGCCAAAGTACTATGCTAAGTTCGGTCACGTGAACAGATGTTATAATAGATAGAAATATTATAACATCAAAAGGCATTCTTTTACACCGCGAGCAGTACTGCTTTGATGTAATTGTTCAAAGTAAAAGGAAAGTTTGCTGCCCATGCAGCAAATTTAAAAATAAAAATCTAGTCTTTACATCACGACCCATGGGTCGTGTAATTAAAGAAGCAAAAAGAAGAATAAAAAAGTTTAAGGAGCATTAGGAGCAGGAGGGTCTTGCTCAGCATTCTGGATGGCTACATCATTAACAACTCCTCCTTCCTCTGCGCCAGCGGCCGGCTGGATGCTTGGGGAAGTGGGGACCCTTGCTCTTTCTTCTTTTGCAGCCAATCGAGCAGTGCAGCGGGCCAGCTCAGCGTTCTTGGCATCCTCTGGAAGGTAGTTAAAGTTGGCACTTCGGTTGTGTTTCCAAAAGTCATAGAAACACCGAAGTGTCGCATTCTTGTACCTCTCCAAATCTTTAGCGTTGGTGAGCTTCAGCTGCTCCACCTGGCTCTCAAAAACAGCTATGGTCTTGTCCTTAGCAAGGAGCTCCTCCTTAAGCCTCTTGACTTCACGATATTGGATCCGACTGGACTCCTGGAAGCCATCCTTCTGCTTTTTCAAAGTTGCCTGAGAAGCTTCAGTTTCCACCAGCTTTGTCACCAAAGCATCCTTCTGCTGGGTGACCACCTCCAACTCCCCAGCGTGCCTGGCTTCTGCAGCCTGAAGCTCCTCAATGGCTTTCACCTGAAACTCCTCGATGACCTTTGACTGAGCCTGCTCGATGGTAGCAAAGGCACGGGTGCGAGCGACAGTTATTGTCAGCATGGCGTGCAGTCAAGGAAATAAAAGTTAGACTATATTACAAAAAGAAGAAGTAAAATCCAAGAGGAAAAATACTTACACTGGCCACCTCGTTAAGAGCCCTGTTAAGGATCTGGTCAACCCCCATGCTCTCAGCTTCAGCCATTGCCTCCCTGCAACGGTCGTGCTTCAAGATATGAGCAAGGCGATCTTTAGCTAATCGCAGGGAGCGGTTCGAGAGCTTGGTCCCAGGAAGCTCTGCTTGCGGGGTTTGCTCCCTTCGGGCTGCAGGCGGAGGGTTAGCAGCAGGGGTAGCCTCCTTCTCAGCAGGAGCAGAAGGCTGGGCAGAAGCTTGTCCAGTAGGCACATCATTGGAAGGATCATTTGTTCGACCCTTCTTGGCCGGGGGTCCTTGGCTTGATTCGCCATTATGCCTCCTGGATGATTTCCGTCGAACCAGGGGGACTTCTTCTTCCTCCTGAGTCTGATACAGATCGAAAACATTGGGAGTAGCCATCTTTGCAGATAAAGAAGAACATGCAGACAATAAGATAAAGGCAGATAAAAAAATCATGGCAAATCAGACAAGAGGTCACAAAGTGTAATACCTGAGCTACAACTACTGGTCGCTATACTACTGACTCTATTAGTCATACACTCAGTATCTGGCACGAAGAAGTCTGGCCCTAGATTTGGAGTATATGTAAAATTGCCTTCCCCGTCAAACAAATGACAGGGAATTGGCAAGCTATTTAAAAGCAAGATAACAATACCGTTTTAGTCGGAGGATTCATCCAGGTCTATAATAGACTCTGTTGCCTTTTGTTTCCCCTTGCCTTGGGGTGTAGAAGACCTCTCTGCTGAAGGGACGCCAGTGAGTTCCCTGATTGTAACCCCCGTTGGCTTCCTTCGGAGAGGGGACGCCGGGGGTTGCTGCTCGGGATCCCCCTCGGCCGTGGCATCTGCCACCACGGGTCCTCTTGTTTCATGGCGAGAAGCCAGGAGGCCAGATAACCTCAGATTTTCATTAGTGACCAGGGACTTAACACTTTTTTCAGCATCTTCCATCCTGGCCAGTGTGTTGGACCTCAACACCATGTCTGGTGTTGGGTTCGGGCGTAACCATGGTCCTGAAAGGTACAGTATACTTTAGAGAAGTGCAGAAGAGTTTGCTAAGAAAAAGTATCGACCAGTGAAAGTAGCATTTACCTCCTCGAGCGAAGGCCAAGTTATTCGTAGTCATGTCTGGCGTGAGGAAGTACTCTCTATTATGCTGCCCCACGTTGGAATTGTGGGTAGTGTCACTCAGGAATGTTCGGCTAGTTTCCTGATGACAGAGATGGAAGAAGCCCGTCCCGTATTGTTGAGGGTTGGACTTAAGGTCGAAGAGAAAGTTGACCTCGTGAGGGGTGGGTTCTGGCCATTTTTTGAATTTATAGAGGATATAGAGTGCAACCAACATATTATATCCGTTTGGAGTAATTTGAAAGGGGGCGACACCGAAATAGTTGGCCACCCCCTGATAGAAAGGATGTAGAGGGAGGATAGCCCCCGCCTCTATGTGGTACCTGGACCAAGCGCTATAGACACCCCCCGGCAGGTTAGCTCTTTGGTCAGCAGCAGGGATTATGAGATTAACCCCCGTAAGAGGATACTTCCTATGATAATTGGCAAGCATCCAGGGAGTCACTTGGCTGGTAGGGGAGAGATACCACTCGACATCAGGAAGGTTTTGATGCCGAGGGCAAGCCCTGACTTGAATACGAGGGTCTGGGGCAGCATTTTCTCGACCACTGGTCGAGGGAACCCTAGCCTGCGAATCAGGCTGGGCAGGAGAATTCGGATTGTTTTCCGGGTTTGGTCTTTTCTTGCCTAGAGACTTAGAACGGGCCATTTGAGGTGGTGATGGTTGAGGTCTAGAAGAAACTCTAGAAAATGGAATCGCGTGAACTCAGTCGGTTGGTCGTTCTTCGCCTTCGAGAAGCTGGGCAAGAAGATCTTTGTCGATGGGCCACTCACCTCTCCACAAATCTGGCATTAAAATCTACGAACAGAAGAATGGGGAGGTGAGGATGAAGAATTCTGAAAGTTTTTTAGAATAACGTTGGTCGAGTATAAAAGTTAAGCTTTTATACAACAACATTCTAACAAAAAACAAAATTTTTTGCACGAACAGTTTGAGAAACAGATCAAAAAGTTAAAGCAAAAAGTTTTTTGAAAAAGCCTTTTCAACTCTTTTTAGGGCGGGAAAAACTTGGTTTTTCAACTGGCATAAAAATCGAATTTTTACTTCGGTTTTACGTCCTAAAGTCGTGATCTCAACTATCAAACTAACTCGTAACTCCTTAATGGCAGAGAAATATCATTCAATACAGTATCACCCATTTAACCCCTACTGACATATATCTCAATCCAGAAACGAATAGTCAGTCTACAGAAGCATGCATGGCAGTAATATAAAGCATAAGAGTCCTGAAACTTACCAGGATAAAGATCGTGGAGATTTGAGAAGATTTTTGGGCGTCGAAGAACTCACAGACTGAATCTTGAAACGCCAAAGGGTGGTCTCCAGAAGAAAACGGGGGCTCTGGTGTTAGGGTTTCTTCAAAGAGTAATGGCTTGCGTAAAAAGAAAAAGGAGACTTTGAAGAGACTATATATATATATTTTTGTCCATGGCATTAAAAGAGAGTAATCATCAGTTTCCTCTTTTTCGAAGCATGGGGAAGGGTGTAGCCGTCGAAAGGTTACTTGGGAACCGTAAAGTTGTGATTAGACAAGGGCAGGTTGCTTTTTCCAAGATTGCACGAATTGTTCTGACAGATTTGGTGGGGTAACCGAAGGGTCGTTTCCTCAAAAGTTTATTTATTGCTCGTAATAAATAAACTTGGGGGGCAAATGTTATCCAAAAAACAGGCACGGATGACGTGGCAAGTGATTTCTGTACATGTGGCTGACACCTGGCGGAATTCTGCTAGAGTATCGACTAGTAACATATTGCAAGCATAGGCGGTTGAGGTTTTCCTACGACCATTATGGTCACGCATTCTGCGTATTTCAGGATAATTTTATAAAGATCTTAGTCAATCCCGAGATTGTCTCCCATGATTTCCTGAATATCCGATTATTTAGGAAAGAATATCTGTAACAAATTAATGTAATCTTCCTTGAGCCTATAAATAGAGAAAGATAACTCGAGGGAGAGGACTTTTGGCTTTCTAATTATCTGAGATTAGAGTTATCATATTCGATACATTGTTTTGTTCTTCAGAGGTTTGTGAAACTCATTGAACCCTAGTTCTTTGATCACTCCTTTGAATCTTATATCAATAACAGTTCAAGTGGACGTAGGTTATTACCAGATTCTGGGGTCGAACCACTATAAATTCCTGTGTGTTTTATTGTTTTTGTCATCACATTCATTTCAACGTATTTGTCCACATCAAGCATATTTGACTCCGTGTCAGTTGGCCAAAATCAGGGTCAACAACCCTCGTTTTGGTCAACGACACGGAGTCTAGAAAACGACAGAAAAATAATATAGAGCTTGAGAAAATGATCTAATGGAAAATAAAGAACACAGAGAATTATAGTGGTTTGGCCCCAGTGATTGGTAATAACCTACGTCCACTTGATACTATTATTAGTATTAAACTCCAAAAGTGTGATCAAAGAACTAGGGTTCCTGAGTTTCACAGACCTTAGAAGAAGAAAAACAATACAAACGATGGATAATAGTAATATAGTTCGGAAAAAGAGAAAAAGATCCCTCTCCTTGAGCTATCTCTTTTGTATTTATAGGCTCAAGAAGGGTTATATGAATCAAATAATAATATCTTCCATTAATAATCGGATCTTCAGGTCATAATGAAGAGATATTCTCGGATATCATTACAACTGTACAGATTTTTACATAAATGAAACTTGATCTTCGCATGTAGAAATATTTCTGGTCGATAGGCGAGCAGTATCTCTGCCACGTGTCAAAAATTCTTGCCACGTCATCAATAGATCTTTTTTGGGTAAACATTTGCCCCCCAAGTTTATTTATTGCGACCAGCAATAAGTAAACTTAGGAAACTAACTTTTCGTATGCCCCACGAAATTTGTCAGAGTCTTTCGTGTGTTCTCAAAAACTGTGACCCAATCACGTCCAATCATGCCTTTTCAGTTTCCAAGTAACCTTTCTGATGGATGTTACACTCCCCCAGACCTTGAAAAAGGTAACTCATGATTACCCCTTTTCAACACATCTCAGCTTCTATAAATAATCCTCTCATTTACCTTTTAACCTTTTACTCGCCATTTTCTTGCCAAGAACTCCATCCCAGAGCTCAGAACTTCGAAGGTCTCCCGTCACTTTGCTTAAGGGTTCTTTGTTTGCAAGCCCAAAGTCGTCCCATTTTAGAATCTCCAACCTTCATCCAGGGAAATTTCTTCATCTTTTAAACCCTTTGAGATGCCATGCATACTGCTTTTGAGTTCTGAAGCTTTTTGTGTTCTTGGGTAAAAATTCGTGAGGATTTTGTATATACCATTTGATGCTTGATAGGGTAGTATAGTTTTGCTCTGTAGAAGTTAGGAATCAGTTTGGTAGTCAGGATCATAGTTTTTAGGGCGTAAAATCGAAGTAAAAATTTGATTTTTAGGCTAGTTGAAAAACTGGGGTTTTCCCGCCCCTTTGGAGTTAAAAAATCTTTTTCCAGGAAAACTTTTTACTTTCGCTTTTTGATCCTTTTTTCAAACTGTTCGCATAAAACTTAGCGTTTCGGTTAGAATGCTGCTGGTCGTAGACGCGAGCAACGTTATTCCAACTTTCAACATAAGCTCCCAGGCTGTGCGTCTTATCTCCTCCTTTGTCTATTTGCAGTTTACATGCAAGACCCGTGGGGAGGAGAAAGACCCATCGATGACGACCTGTTAGCTCAACTGCTCGAGGATGAAGAACAACCTTCATCATTGATACCCGAAATTCCATTTTCTCGTGCCAATCCAAACACTTCCCCTGTCTTGACTCAAAATATGGCTCGCACAAAAACCAAAGCCCAAAAAAGGAGAACTTCTGACCCTTCTCATCAGCCTGCTCTTTCAGCTGGTGCTCCCTCAACCAGTGGTTGAGATGAAAATGCTCCCGACCCCAACATCCAAAGACACGCCAGACCCTGACACGCCATTCACCCAGATGTTGAGTGGCATTTGGTTCCTGCGAGCAGAGTGATGATCAGAATGATCACCAATTACCTCAAGAAATACGATCTCACGGGGGTGACCCTAGTCAGACCCTAGTCAGACCCAGCCAAGACCAAAGGGCGAACCTGCCTGGGGGTGCCTTCAGCGCCTGGTTGAGGTTTCACATCGAGGCAGGGGCTACCTTGCCGCTTCACTCATTCTTCCAGGGGGTAGCCAACTATTTCAGAGTTGCCCCCTTTCAAATAACCCCAAACAGATATAGGATGCTCGCTGCACTCTATATCCTATATAGCCAAAAGAAATGGACTGTGCCAACGCCTCATGAGGTCAACTACCTGTTCGACCTCAAATCCAACCCCAACCAAGAAGGCACGGGGTTTTTTCACTTTTGTCATCAGGAAACCGGGCGCACCTTCCTGACTGACACAACCCATATATCAAATGCGGGGAGGTACTACCAGGAGTATTTCCTCACGACTGACATGGTCGCGAACAACCTGGCCTTCGCACAAGGAGGTAAAACTTTCGTATCACTGACCGTCACTTCTTCACTTCCTGTTTTCCTCCACATTTTCTTAAATTGTTAATGTCTTCCAGGTCCATGGCTGCGACCAGACCCAACTCCAGAAATGGAGTTGAGATCGGTGCTCCTAGCCAGCATGACTGATGCAGAAAAGAGTGTCAAGCATCTGGTTACAAAGGTTAACCTTAGGTTGGTTGGCCTCTTGGCCCCTCAACTGGACACGAGGGTGCCTTCGGTAGTGAATGCCTTTGTCGAGGAGGAACCCGAGCAGCAACCTCCAACGTCACCTCCACGGAGGAGGTCGACTGGGGTCACGATCAGGGAACCTGCTGGCACTCCCCCAACAAAGAGGCCCTCGGCCCCCTTGGGGAAAGGAAAAAAGAAGGCTACCGAGCCAGTCGAACTCTCTGACGATTCGTCTGATGACAATGGTACAGTTATTTCCCTTTTAAACGATTTTCCAATTCTTAGTCATCTATTTGACGGGGATGGCAACTTTAAATATGCTCCACATTTAGGTCCAGACTTCTTCATGTCAAAGAATGAGTATAAGACTAGTAGAGTTTGTAGGATAGCGACCAGTAATAATAGCTCGGGTATTTGACTTTGCAATCTTTCTTTGCTTCTTTTTCTGATGTAATGTACTTGGTCAATCATGCTATCTCACTGTTCAACTTTGTCCTTCTTTTTTAGACATGGAATCTGTCAACGTGTTCGACCTCTACAACACTCCAGAGGCTGCCGCGGTTCCCCTGAGCAAGAAGAAAAACATCAAGAGACACCATGGGGAGAGCAGCAATGCGCCTCAGGCAAAGAAGGCTCAGAACACAGGCCCTTCGGAGGATAGGCCCTCCGCCACCACGACTCCACCTTCTCCCCACGAGCAGTAGACTCCTTCTGCTCCGGCCGGATCGACTCCTCCTCCTGCGGCCCCGACCGACCAATCTCAGTAGGCCGATCCTGCTCCTACCGAGGGTGAGATGGTTGGTCGCACCTTTAAACTGATCAAGGAGAGGATCACAAAGATCGCGAAGCACGACCGCTGCCAAGAGGCAATGGCTGCTATAGAGATGATGGGAGTTGACCCGATTCTGAACCGTGCCCTGAACGAGTTCACCAGTGTAAGTCATTTCTCTGCGGAAACAGGTCTTCTTTAGTTTACTATTTGTCTGACTTCTGTTCTGACTGTAGGCCATGCTGACTCTCACTGCCGGCCGAATCCGCTTGGGCGCCGTTAACGAGCAAGCCAGAACCTTGGAGCAACGACACGAGGATGAGCTTAAAGCTGTTGAGGCCAAACATGCTGAGCAGCTGGCATTGGTGGTTGAGGAAAAGGCCCAACTGGTTAAGGAGTTGGAGGAGAAACAGAGGTCTCTGGAAAAGGTTTGCGAGCAGAGGAGCCAATTTAAGGAGTCCAACCGCTTTAACTTCCGGGCGGCCCAATAGCTCGAGGTGGACTTGGTCGCGAGTAGGCAGGAGACCGCTACTCTGGAGGGCCAGATTGAGGAGTTGGAGAAGGCCAACGCCGAAAACTTGGAAAGGTACAAGAATGCCACTCTGAGATGCTTCTATGATTTCTGGAAGCATAATCAGGGTGCCAACTTTGACTACCTTCTCGAAAATGCGAGAGATGCCAAGCTTGCTCGCTGTGCGGCTCAGTTGGCTGAGGAAAAAAGATCAAGGGTCCCTGCTTCCCCTGAAATCTCACTGGCCGCTGGGATGGACGGTGCAGACAACGAGGCTGCGGGTGCTATCGACCAAAAGCTTCCCCAAGATCCTCCAGCTCCTCAAAACCCTTAAGCTCCTTAGTCTTTTCTCTTTATGTTTTTTCTTTTTTAACTACATGACCTATGGGTCGTGATGTAAAAATAATATAATAATTTTTTTTTGTTTGCTGCATGGGCAGCTTTTACTTTTACTTGAACAATTACATCCAAGAAGTTACTGCTTGCGGTGTAAAAGGATTCGCTTTGATATTATAATATATTTGCATATTATTATAACATCTATCTGTTCGCATGACCGAACTTAGCATAGCACTTTGGTTTGATTTAACAAAATATCAAAATTTTGAAAAATACTCTAAGTGCCCTAGCATGCTTTCACATATTTTGCTCATGTGTTTACATACCTTTTAACGATATGCTTTGCTTACTTGTACCTTGTATGCCCCCCAAGTGATCGGGGAGCTTTAGGTCCTTGGTCACTTGCCTTGACTAGAACCTGCTCGAACATTACTGCTCGGGGTAATATGATTAGCATTATAATACAACAAAACAACACACGTAATGAGCAAATACTTGTAATAAATACAATAGTTGGCAAGAAATGACTGGCTGAGCACAGTCCCTTTTATTTCTCGTAATAAATGGACTAAACATGTCTTTACGAGCGATCAATAAGATCTTACATTTTTCTGAAACTTGCAAAAAGTAAAATTTATACAAGCCAATTCTTTAAGAAGAATTATTCATTGATAATACTTGCACAGGTGTTCTCCATTCCAATAGCGAGGAACAAGATCTCCGTTTAAGCGTGCAAGTTTATAAGTGCCTGGGTGAAGGACTTCATCAATCTGGTAAGGTCCTTCCCAATTTGGCCCGAGTACTCCAGTAGCTTGGTCGCGGGTGTTAAGGAAAACTCTTCGGAGCACGAGGTCTCCAACATTGAATTTTCTCTCTCGCACTTTAGAGTTGAAATACCGGGCGACCTTCTGCTGGTATGCAGCTACTTGGAGCTAGGCTTGTTCACGCCTTTCGTCAATCGAGTCCAAGGATTCCATCAGTAACTGACTGTTAGAGTCCTGGTCATATGTTAATCTGCAGTGCGAGGGTGGATCCAACTCGACAGGTAACATAGCTTCATACCCGTATGCCAAGGAAAACGGGGTATGACCTGTTGCTGTCCGATGGGAAGTTCTGTACGACCAAAGGACTTTAGGCAACTGCTCTGGCCATGCTCCCTTAGCTTCTTCAAGTCTTTTCTTCAGGGTATCCTTCAGCGTTTTATTAACTGCTTCAACTTGCCTGCTCGCTTGGGGATGAGCGACTGAAGAAAAGCTTTTGATAATATCATGACGTTTGCAGAAGTCTGTGAATAAATCGCTGTCAAACTGGGTGCCGTTGTCCGAGACTATCTTCCTTGGTAATCTATAGCGACAAATGATGTTCTTGAACACGAAGTCGAGAACTTTCTTGGTCGTTATAGTTGCGAGTGGCTCAACCTCGGCCCATTTGGTGAAGTAGTCGACGTCAACAACTGCGTATTTTATACCACCTTTTCCTGTAGACAAGGATCCGATTAGATCTATTCCCCAAACTGCGAAGGGCCATGGACTTTGCATCTGCTTTAACTCGTTGGGAGCTGCTCGTGGGATCTTAGAAAATCTCTGACACTTGTCACATCTTCGCACGAACTCCATCGAGTCTTCATTCATGGTCGGCCAAAAATAGCCCTGTCTTAAGATCTTTTTGGACAAACTTTGCCCCCCAGCGTGGTCCCCGCAAAAACCTTTGTGTACCTCTTTCATCAACTCCTTGGCTTTCTCCTTTGTAATACATCTGAGGAGTGGCAGTGAGTATCCCCTTCGGTACAGGATTCCATCGACCAGGATATACGTAGCAGCTTGCCGCTGAAGGGTCCTAGCTTTGTTTCTGTCCGCTGGTAGTACGCCGCTTGACAGATACTCTACATATGGTGCCATCCATGTATCCGCCATCTGGATGACCATAGTAGTTTCTGCTGCTTGGATGCTTGGTACTGATAGTCACTCGACTGGCACTATGTTCAGAGTATCAGCATCCTTTGCACTTGCCAGCTTTGCCAAAGCGTCCGCGTTGGAATTCTGATTGCGAGGTACTTGCTGGAGACTGTATCTGTCAAACTGGGCTAACAAATCTTTTGCTTTGTTCAGATAGGCGACCATCTTCAAACCTCGCGCTTGGTACTCTCCCAAGACTTGATTCACCACCAGCTGAGAATCGCTATAGACGTCAAGCACTTTTATGTTCATATCTTTGGCTAACTGCAGTCCAGTGAGTAATGCTTCATATTCAGCCTCATTGTTAGAAGCACTGAAGGCAAATCTAATTGCACAGTGAAATTGATGCCACTCCGGCGTTATCAATATCACTCCTGCTCCTGCGTGGGATTCATTAGATGAACCATCTGTAAACAATTTCCACGAGGGTGCTTGGATTTGACATTCAGGCTTGCTGGGCTCCTCAATTTGCTCACCACCCGCGGGCTCTGTGAACTCGGTGATGAAGTCTGCTAAGGCTTGTCCTTTTATCACTGCTCTCGGCAAGTAAGATATGTCAAACTGCCCAAGTTCGACTACCCACTTTAGTAATCTTCCGGCAACCTCTGGCTTTTGCAGAACTTGCCGAAGAGGTTGGTCGGTCAATACTGTAATCGGATGAGCTTGGAAGTAAGGCCGCAGCTTCCTAGAGGCCAAAACTAAGCAGTAGGCTAACCTTTCGATGGGGGGATACCTCAATTCAGCTCCAATCAGCCTTTTGCTTACGTAATAGACAACCTTCTGCGCACCTTCTTCTTCTCTTACAAGAATAGCACTAGCAGCGTAATCCGTGATTGCCAGGTAGATGAACAAAGTCTCTTTATCAACTGGTTTTGACAGGATAGGTGGTTGCGCCATATGCGTTTTTAGTGCTTGAAAGGCCTGTTCACACTCATCTGTCCATTCAACCTTCTTATTGCCTCTGAGAAGATTGAAAAATGGGACGCATTTGTCTGTTGATTTTGAAATAAATCTACTTAGAGCAGCAATCCTACTGGTCAGGCTTTGGACATCCTTAATCTTCACTGGTGACTTCATCTCGATCAGGGCTTTTATCTTCTCGGGATTAGCTTCAATTCCTCTTGAGTTAACTATAAATCCCAAGAATTTCCCTGATCCTACTTCGAAGGAGCATTTAATGGGATTTAGCTTCATCCTATATTTATTTAAGACGTTGAAGCATTCCTGGAGATCCCTTACATGCCCTTCTACTTTCTTTGACTTAACCAGCATGTCATCAACGTAAACCTCCATGTTCGTACCGATCAGATCCTTAAACATGTGGTTGATGAGTCTCTGGTAAGTCGCACCAGCGTTTTTCAAACCAAAGGGCATAACCTTGTAACAGTAGAGGCCTGTATTGGTTCGAAAGCTAGTGTGATCCTCATCAGGGGGATGCATACTAATTTGATTATACCCAGAGTATGCATCCATGAATGAGAGGATCTCGTGTCCTGCAGTGGCATCGACCAGATGATGGATCCTCGGGAGTGGGAAACAGTCTTTGGGGCAGGCTTTATTTAGGTCTGTAAAATCCACGCACATACGCCACTTGCCATTCGGCTTGGGCACGAGTACGGGATTAGAGACCTACAATGGATAAAAAGCCACCCTGATGAACCCATTCTCCTTCAGCTTCTCGAGTTCCTCTTTCAAGGCCTTTGATCTGTCTTTGTCGAGCAGCCTTCTTTTTTGTTGCACTGGTGGAAAGCTTTTGTCAATGTTCAGGACATGGCTGATGACTGCAGGATCTATCCCGACCATGTCTTTATGCGACTAGGCAAAGACATCCTGGTTCCTCCTTAAGAACTCCACCAGTGCTTGTTTTGTTGTTGTCTCTAAGTTTTTACCGACTTTCACAACTCTGGTCGGATTTTCCTCATTGAGTTGGACCTCTTCAAGGTCCTCGATGGGTCCCACTTCTTCTTCAAAATCCCCAAAGCGAGGATCTAAGTCTCTATCCTCACTTTCGGCAACGCCCTATTTGGTGAGATTATCACCTGAGCGGGCTCGAACATCAATTGCCATTTGCAACTCCTTCCCGGTGGCATCTCTCGATGCACCCTTCTTTGCCTTGGTGATCGAGGCGTTGTAACACTCCCTCGCTTCCCTTTGGTTTCCCAACACGCATCCTACCCCTGTGTCCGTTGGGAATTTCATGGCGAGGTGCCATATAGAAGTGACGGTTCGAAGGACGACCATAATTGGTCTCCCTATCACAACATTGTACGCCGAAGGACAATCAACTACTATAAAAGTAGTGAGTAATGTCCTGCTAGCAGGTGCTGTGACTGAGAGTCTAATTGACCCTACTGGGGCGAGCCCTTCTCCGGAAATACCATAAATGGTTTGGTTGCATGGCTCTAGGTCCTTTACGGACAATTTCAACCTTTCCAGCGAGGACTTATTTAGGATGTTGACCGAACTTCTTGTATCAACCAACACCCTTTTCACCATCATATTCGTGATTTGTACATCCACGACCAGCGGATCGGAGTGTGGGAATCGTACATGCTGGGCGTCATCGTCAGAGAAGGTGATCAGTTCCTCCTCTGTTCAAGCCTTTTTTGGTGCATGATCCTTGACACTCATCATCTCGATGTCCTGGTCGTGGCATAGGGCTCGAGCATATCGTTCCTTCGCTTTCCCACTATCTCCTGCAAGATGTGGGCCTCCGTAGATGGTGAGTAGGGTACCTGCCACGGGAGCTGGCTGTAAAGGTGGCGAGCATTGGCGTGCAGGCGCCGACTCGTTGCCACTTTGAGCCTCTCGCTGAGAACCTTTCGCGGCTCGTACATATTTTCTTAAATGTCCCTGTCTTATCAGGAACTCAATTTCGTCCTTCAGCTGGTTACACTCATTGGTGTCACGCCCGTAGTCATTATGATAATGACAGAACTTTGTTGAATCTCTCTTGGAGATATCTTTCCTTATTGGTGCGGGTTGTTTGTAGGGCACGCTCGAGCTGGTTGCCTAGTAAACCTCGGCTCGGATCTCAACAAAGGCAGTGTAATTGGTGAATTTCAGTTCATACCGATTACCTTTGAGGCGCTTACTCTCGGACGTTGAGGGTTCGTTGCTCACCTGTTTTCCACCATTCTTACCATTGCCATTCTCGTTGCCTTTGCCGTTGCCATTTGGCTTAGACCCGTTGGTAGCTTTGGCAGGTTCTTCCTTAGGCCCTTTGTCCTTTTCTGGCGATTTCTCTTCATTGGCAATCGCGCCTCGAGCTTGATGTACTGATCAGCTCTATCTAAAAACTCCTGGGTACTTTTAACCCCATGCTTCCTGAGGCTACTCCAGAGGGGAGAATGGCGCCTAACCCCAGTGGTTAGGGCCATCATCTTGCCTTCATCGCCCACAGTCTTGGCTCCTTCTGTGGCTCGCATGAAGCGCTGAATGTAATCCTTCAAAGGCTCCCCCTCTTTCTGGCGTATCTCGACCAGATGGTTCGCCTCGGTGGGGTGCACACAACCCACGTAGAACTGTCCATAAAACTCCTTCACAAACATCTCCCAGGATACTATACTTGCAGGAGGGAACTTAAAGAACCACTCTTGGGCGGCATCAGAAAGTGTCGCTGGGAAGATCCTACAACAAGCATCTTCAGAGACTTTCTGAATGTCCATTTGTATCTCAAATTTGTTAACATGAGATACCGGGTCTCCATACCCGTCGAAATTTGGCAGAGTTGGCATCTTGAACTTGTTGGGGGTTTCTGCCACAACAATCCTTTGTACGAAAAGGGTGCCTCTCCTCCGATCGTACTCGATGTACGATGTTCGCCCCCCGACCAGCTGCTGCACAGCCTGGTTCAGGGCATCGATTTGAGCCTGAACAGCTTCCCGAATTGCTGGGGCCTCTAATGCTGGGGGAATGTACTCATCATGCCTTTCTCGGCGGTCGTTGAGTGCATCCCTCAAGTTGTCATCTCTTCGCCGCTGCACGCTGGCTCCGAGCCGACTAAAGACGTTATTTTGTCTGGGCTGCCTCCTAGCGTTATGAACTGCTTATCGGTCTTCTCTTGGTGGGGGGCTCCTGCCTCCATCTCTCTCTTCATTTCTCCGACTAGCATTTCCTCTGCCTAAGTCGGCCTCATTGTAGTCGTGGCCATCTCTGAACCGTGACTGGCTATGGTGCGACCGACTATTTCCTCTGTTGCCTCCTTGGGCTAGTATTTCCCTAGCGTTAGGGGGAGGCCTGGGTTGGTCGGTGGGTCCCTGTGCATTGTCATGCCATGGGGGGCCCCTGACTGCAGAGCCTATCTCTAAGTTCCTTCTGTTGGTAGAAGGACGTTGCCCCCTGCTCGGTGGATGCGGCTCTTCAGCCCCTGGGCGTCTAGGGCTACGGGGCTGTTGCCCGGCCCTATTCTGCCTCGGGCGCGGGTGATTGCCTCGACCAGCCTGAGATGGAGGTTGCGTCTTAGGATCCCTAGGTGGGATATCATCCTGAGGCATAGGTGGCTGCTCTGGCCTCTGAGGTCTTATTGTTTGGAGCGGAGGGCTAGGATTCGGACCCCTTTAAGGTGGCCCGCATAGAGGTTGATCAGGCTGCGAGGCTGGTGTAGCCTGATTCCTAGCCAACTGGAGGGCTGCTTCAAGGGCTGCCATGGCATCCCTCTGTCGACGGTCCATCTCCGCCTGTCGCTCGCTCAACTCTTGGCACTAGCGCTCTATCTCCCTCTATTGAGATGCCATTATCTCGGCAGTATTCTCCTGATTGGCCCTCAGATTGGCCAACTCATCTTGCAACACCCCCAGTGTTGTCTTCAGGGTCTCAGAGTCCAACTCCTCCTCATCAAACTCCAAATGAGGTTCGTCTTCAGCCACATTTGGGGGAGGAGGCTGGGATGGCGCAGCGGCAGCCTGTCCAGTCTTCTTGGTAGTTTTTGCCATTATATCTTCTTGAGTTCAACTCTCAATGAAAGCACCAGAATGTTGACCCTTGTTTTGGTCAACGACACGAAGTCTAGAAAACGACAGAAAAATAATATAGAGCTTGAGAAAATGATCTAATGGAAAATAAAGAACACATAGAATTATAGTGGTTCGACCCCAGTGATTGGTAATAACCTACGTCCACTTGATATTATTATTAGTATTGAACTCCAAAGGTGTGATCAAAGAACTAGGGTTCTTGAGTTTCACAGACCTTAGAAGAAGAAAAACAATACAAATGATGGATAATAGTAATATAGTTCGGAAAAAGAGAAAAAGATCCCTCTCCTTGAGCTATCTCTTCTGTATTTATAGGCTGAAGAAAGGTTACATGAATCAAATAATAATATCTTCCCTTAATAATCGGATCTTCAGGCCATAATGAAGAGATATTCTTGGATATCATTACAACTGTACAGATCTTTACATAAATGAATGGAGTATACGACCAGTCTGGTCGTATATAAAACTTGATCTTCGCATGTAGAAATATTTCTGGTCGATAGGCGAGCAGTATCTCTGCCACGTGTCGAAAATTCTTGCCACGTCATCAAAAAATTTTTTTGGGTAAACATACATTTATTTCAAATCTGTATAATTAATTGTAATTTTCCTGAATTAGTGGAAAATATTCTCCTAACCAGGTTCATAAATAGCCTAGTATTTTTCATTTGTACTCACGCACAATATTGTACTGAGAATACTCTGTTGAATTGCTCTGAGAATGCTTCAAGAGAGTATCACGAATCAATAATATTGACTCATGGACTAAGCAGATTTTAACTGCTGAACCACATAAAAATCCTACTATTCTTTTCTTATGTTCTAAATCTTTGTTTAGTGCTCTTCAGATTTAGGTTGACGAAAAACAATGTCAGCACTGTTCAACATGTGTAGATTAGTGTTTGAATTAAATAATTTCCTTCTTTTAAGCTTTGAATCATTAAAATATTTAAAAAACTAACTTAATGACAAAAATAATCCAAAAATGTCAAGAACACTAACCTTAAATGGTGTTGCTTTATGGTGTCGGTGTCAATGGGACTTCGAGATTTCGCGTTTAGGGGATTGAAACTAAAAGAGAAAGAGAGAGGAAGAGGTGAAGAAGAATGGAGGGGTGGTCGTCATGGGGGAAGAGGGAGGAGAAAGAGAGAGAGAGAGAGAAAGAAAGATGGGCATAGAGTTATGAAAGTAATATTTTGGTAAAATGAGAAGTCATTAGCATATTTTTTTTATATGTATAGTATGGGGAACATTTTTAAGTTAGGCTCCACATAATGTATAAAAACTCAAATTTCCCAAAACAAATTACGTTTATGAAAGAGGTAAAAGAAAGAAAAAAAATTGTTTGTGCCTTTTGTCTTACAAAATATGCATATGAAGATATGGAATATATGATTTCGTTCTTCTTTTATTTATGACCTAATAGATGGTTATATAAGCATGGTTTCCTTTACACTTCCACTTCTGAGCATCACAAGCAACATATGAAAGAATTCTTTTTGTGAACAAAATTGGAGACGAGATAGGGTGTGAAAATCAACTAAGCTAAGTTTGGATGACTTAAGAGAGTATCACGAATTAATAATATTGACTCGTGGACTAGGCAGATTTTAACTGCTGAACCACGTAAAAATCCTACTGTTCTTTTCTTATGTTCTAAATCTTTGTTTAGTGCTCTTCAGATTTAAGTTGACGAAAAACGGCATCAATAGTTTGGTGCATTCATTGAGAGCATTAAGCAAGTATTTGGATTGTTTAGTCAAAAACCTCTTGCATTACCAACGGTCGCTGCAAAAAACCCAGGAGCTGGTGGGCGACCATTGCCCCAAATACCTGAGGAGCAAACTCCTCACACTGAAGATTACCCATGGAGATCTGGGAAGCAACCAATGACAGACCACGACCCAGATGAGGGGAGTGCATCATCCGACTCCCGCGGCCCGCCTGCTCTTAGGCCTGACAAGGACCTCTATTATAATCCTGAGAGGTATATTCCCATCATGGAATTGAAGAATTGCCAACTGTGTCAACAATTGGCAGAGGCCACAAGGTGCAATGAAGAATTGGCCAGACAGGCCACTGACGTCCAGGCACCACCTTGAAGGCCTAGAGGACGTCCCCGCAGGAGCACGACCTCTAGGAGGGCTGAACAAGGGGCTCAGCAAGCCCAGCCAAGGCCCAGGGAAAACACTTGCGATGAATGCCCTAGAAGGAATGCCCAAGCCAATACTACTAGAAACCCGACTATGGAAGTAACTGCAGGAATAGGGAATAACCGAGCTCCCCCACAGCTCTGAGCTCTAACCCTGAATATGTCAGGAATAACTCGGAACCAATCCAAGCCAATTCTGGGCCTTCTAGTCCTAACAATGGGAGGCCACCACCATCACCTATAAGGCATCCGCCATCTCCTATAAGGCATCCCTCACCACTCCGAGAGGCACCCCAGCCTACTCCTCATAGGAACCGGACAGGGTAGCCTGCACCACAAAGGCCATCTCCCAGTGGCAGCCGAGACAGGAACCGTCAAACCTGACTTGGACACGGGAGCGAGCGAGAGGCGATTCAAGGACATAGAGCTGCCCAACCAGCAGGAAGCCACATCTTAAGATCGCAAACAACTGGAGCAAGGGGCTGGTGGAAGATCCACCTCGTAACCATCGAGCTCGTCAACTAGAAAGAAATGTTAGTTTTATGAGTGGAAGCTTAGACCTCACTAGGTCTGTAAGTGTGTATGATACCGAACCCAGGAATACTGGGAATTATGGCAATAATCCCGATCTTCGAGATCATCTAAACCATAACCGTGGGCAGGCCAATCCCGCAAACCTCGATTTACACGATCATCTGAACAGCCGAAAGGAACCTGTGCAGCAAGTACATGGGAATCAATATAACCCTATGCTGGGATAGAGAGCTAGAGTTTTTATAAACAATAACCAGCTACCCTAAGCACAGGTTCAACCTCTAGTGGACTTGGTTCAGGAGAGAATTAATCATCTTAAAAGAGCGTTCAGGCTCCTTCAGGATGAAAGGAACAGATACAAGGTTGATGACTCCGATGAGGAGCTCGAGCCTTTCGCTCCACATATTTCCAACACGCCATTCCCTCATGGGTTCAAGATACCCCACGTAGCTCCATTCGATGGGAACTCAGACCCATACAACCACCTGAGCACATTTAATACCATCATGCAAGCCAGCAATGTTGGCTACAAGCTCATGTGTATGTTATTCCCAACCACTTTGATAGGACAAGCAAAAAGCTAGTTCAAAAAATTCAGAAGACATTCAATCTCATCTTGGGATCAATTGGTGAAGGAATTCAAAAAGCAGTTCAAAGCCATGGTAGGCGTCAGGCCGGAAGCCTCGACCTTGACCAATGTCAGACAACAGCCGAGAGAATCATTAAAAAGTTACCTTGCGAGGTTTAACATAGAGGTGGTGCAAGCCCACAACATTGATGACAATGGTCATCTTATGGCTGTTCGAGCTGGTATATTACCAGGAAGTCCTCTTTGGGATGATATGCAGAGAAAACCGATAAGAACAATAACCGAGTTCAACAAAAGGGCTCAGAGATTCGTCAATGTAGAGGAGGCGAGGTCAGTATTAAAACTGACCCCTCAGCCCATAATAACTACAATGGCGAATGTTAACTCAGCCTCAACCTCGGCTACCCCATCAACGTCACGACCCTCAGAAGATAACCCTTCAAAAAGGAAGAAAAATGAAGGGAATAACTCAGAGGCAGAAGGAGGGGGGGGGGGGGGGAGAAGAAGAAGGGAGACAAGTATTTTTCCGTTTAGACGGTTTACACCGAGCTCAATGAGACTCGAGAAAATATCTTCCTTGCAAATGAGAATTAGGTCCCATTTAGACGGCCTGACCCAATGGAAATCAAAAGTCAAAGAGAGACTCCAACAAGTACTGTAGATTCCACTGGGACGTCGGACATACCACTGATGAGTGCCGACAACTGAAAGAAGAGATCGTACGACAAAAAATAGAACGACAATTGAAAAAGATAATCTAACAGAAATGAAGAAAACATCAAGGAATTATAGTGGTTCGGCCCCAAAGAATGGTAATGACCTACGTCCACTTAGTGATCTTGTTATTATTGAATCTCAAAGTCGTGATCAAAGAACTAGGGTTCTTGAGTTTCACAAACCTTGAATGTATTACAATAAGACGATGGACAATTCACTATAGCTTTTTTTTCTCTCAATATTTAGCAAAATGACTCAGGAATCCAAAGTCAAAAGTCCTTTCCTTGAGCTATTTCATGCATATTTATAGGCTCAAGGAGGGTCACACATGCCAACGTGCCCTCTCTTTCCTTAATAATCGTGTATCAAGATAATAATGAAGAAATATTCAATGCAGTTATTATAAGATTACAGCTTAAGAAGGAAATAAATCAGGTTGTACGACCAGCCTGGTCGTATTAAAAATTAACCCTGACGATGCGGTGTGCTTCTGGTCGATAGTCGAGCAGTACTTTTGCCACATGTCAACCACGTGTGAGAAATTCTCGCCACGTCATCAGTAACCGTTTTTTGGGTAAACAAATAGTATGTAAGAAACTGAAATACCAATCAAGCATCGTCTGGACAGAGGGCAGCGTCTGTGCAACCTGCCCAACAGAATAACAATCCCTGAGCAAGGGAGGATGATCGACCTCCCCCAATAGACGGGGAGGATGTGGTAACCATCTCCGAGGGACCGCGCCTTGACGGATTAGGCAGAAATACCTAGAAGAGATATGTAAACGAGCTCAAGACTGGAGACGGTTCTCCCTACGAACCTGAACCACGAGCTCCAAAGCAACAAAGGGTTAGAGTCCTGGTAGATAACAGGAGCTCTGTAAATATCCTTTATAAAGCCACTCTAGAAAAGATGGGACTCACGCTTCGAGATTTGAAAGCCTGTGCAACAACGTTGTATGGATTTTCAGGGGAAGGGATTTCTTGTACAGGATCCATCGAGCTCCCCGTAACCTTGGGAGACTATCCCGTCTCGATGACCAAGATGATGGAGTTCGTGGTGGTGGACACCCCATCGGCCTACAACATATTGCTCGGGAGACCAATCCTGATTGGGCTGGGGGCAGTGTCGTCTGTTAGGCATTTTGCCATCAAACTCCCAACGTCTAGTGGCATCGGGACGCTGAAGGGAGACTAGCTCACCGCATAGGAATGCTATAGCATTTCTATGAGAGGGAAGAACCAAACAAGTGCATAAGCACTTGTGGTTATTCGAGAGATGAACGATTCCATCTTCAAGAAAGAAGAAGAGATCGACCCTAGGGTTGAAGAGAGGGTCGATCTTGAACCGATGGAGGAGCTTGAAGAAGTGAAGCTCTATGAGAAAGATACCATGAGGATGGTTAAAATAGGGAAAAATCTTTCCAAAAATGCAAAATAACAATTAACTTGTTTTTTGAGAGAAAACCAGGATGTGTTTGCGTGGTCACACTCGGATATGGTAGGGATTAGTCTGAATGTTATGAACCATGCACTCAACATAGATAAAAACTTCCCCCTTAAGCAACAAAAAAGGAGGCTCCTATACGACAATAGAAAGAAAACCCTAAAAGAGGAGGTCGAAAGGTTAAAAGAAAATCGGTTTATCTGAGATGCTTTCTATCCTGATTGGATAGCCAACCCCATGCTGGTCCCGAAGCCCAACGGCAAGTGGCAAACCTGCATCAACTATTCAGACCTCAATAAGGCATGTCCCAAGGATTGCTTTCCCCGGCCTCGAATCAACCAGCTCGTAGATGCCACTACAGGCCACGACATTATGTCATTTATGGACGCTTATTCTGGATATAACCAGATAGCCATGCATGCACCTGACCAAGAACATACGAGCTTCGTGATCGACAAGGGCATGTACTGCTACAACGTAATGCCTTTCGGGCTCAAAAGTGTTGGAGCCACACACCAAAGATTGGTAAATAGGGTGTTTGCTGAGCAGATAGGGAATAACATGGATGTTTATGTGGACAATATGTTAGTCAAGTCCAAACATAACAGTAACCATGTAGATGATCTCGCTGAATGTTTTACTGTGCTCCGAAAATATAATATGAGACTCAACTCGCAAAAATGCTCATTTGGAGTATCCTCGGGTAAGTTTCTTGGATTCATAGTGAATGCTCGGGGTATAGAGGCTAATCCCGACAAGATCAAAGCATTAATTGACATGCCCTCGCCTCTAAAACATAAAGATGTTCAGAGCTTAACTGGACGAATGGTGGCCTTAAGTAGGTTCATCTCGAAATCTACAAACTGGTGTCTTCCATTCTTTAATCTTTTGAGAGGGGGCAAGAAGTTTGAATGGTCGAGCGAGTGTGAACTTGCATTTCAGAACCTTAAGAAACACCTCACCAAGCCATCGATCTTGTCTAAACCAATCACAGGGGAAGTCTTATACTTATACCTCGCCACAACCGAGCATGCCATTAGCGCAGTACTCGTCCGGGAGGATAAGAAAGTACAAAAGCCCATATACTACGTCAGCAAGAGGTTACTGGGGGCAAGTTCGAGATAACCATTAATGAGGAAACTGCCTTTGAGCCTAATGCACGCATCTTGAAAGTTCCGACCCTATTTCCAAGCACATCTTATCCATGTGTTAACTGGTTAGCCGTTAAGACAAGTATTATCCAAGCCCGAAGCATCCAGGAGATTGTTGAAATGGGTTTTCGAGCTAGAACAGTTCGAGATCACCTATCATCCTAGAACAACGATCAAAGGACAGGCTTTGGCAGATTTCGTTGTCGAGTGTACATGGATCTCCAACAAGGAAGTCGTAACCCTAGCCCACGAGCTGTGGAGACTTTACTTCGATGGGTCCTCCAATGAAAATGGATTGAGGACATGAATCATTCTAATCACCCCAATGAGAAATGCTTTCACTCGTCGCTAAGGTTTGGCTTTGAGGCATCGAACAACGAGGCGTTGTTAGAAGGTCTTCGGATAGCCACCGAGCTCGAAGCAAAAGCTATCCATTGCTACAGTGACTCACAATTTGTAGTTAACCAGGTCTTGGGTGAATATCAGGCTTGTGGCATAAAAATGGCAGCTTACCTAGAGAAAGTTAAAGCAACATTTGGGGGGTTTGAGTTCTACGCTATAGAACAAGTTCCCGGAGAAAAAAATTCAAATGCAGATGCATTGGCAAGGCTCACCACGACCAACGAAGCTGACACACTCAATGTGGTCCCAGTAGAATTCTTATCGACCCCGAGCATAACCGAGCCTGAGAAAGAAGATATAAACATGATTGACTCACAACCCACCTGGATGACCCCAATAGTTGACTAACTCAAAACTGGAAGTCTCCCAACAGACCGGAATGAGGCTAGAAGTCTTATGTACAAAATAGCAAGATATACCATTTTGGAAAGAAAATTGTACAGAATGGGATACTCTATGCCATTACTTAGGTGTATAACTCCCCCTGAGGCAAAGAAGATTTTGGAAGAAATCCATGAAGAATTTTGCGGATACCACACTGGGGGGCATAGCTTGTCAAAAAATGTGATTAGGCAAGGATACCTCTGGCCAACAGTCAAGGCAGACTCATTCGAGTACGTCAAATGCTGTGATAAGTGCCAATGGTTCACTTTGATACCGCGAGCTCCACCCACCGAGCTTACCATGATGAGCTCCCCATGGCCATTCTCGGTGTGGGGAATCAACCTCATAGGCTCCTTGTAACGCCCTGGTTACTCCAAGATCGTTACTGTGAACTTTAAACAATGCTTAACTCACTAAACGAGCCATTAGGTTATAAACGTGCATCTAGGTGTTATTAATAGGCTAAGGTGAAAAATCTCGATCAAAAGGAAATGATATATTTTATTTAAAACATAAAACTGTACATGGGCCCATAAAAACATTTACAAGTTATTTACAATCCAAAATGGTCATTACAGTATAAAAATTACAACCCGCCGACCTAAGCAGCAAAATATAGGGTTAACCCCTAGTTCCTCTGAAAAACACCTTGGCCGTGGTGGTCAAGCGGCCGCATATGTACACATCGCCATCTATGCTCTTCACTCAAGGCTGGGTGAGCTTTTCTTTACATTTATCTACACCACATAGCACCCATGAGCCAAGGCTCAGCAAGAAAACTCATTACTGCATATATACAATATCAAATGATGATTATGATAATCATACTGGGCTTGTATCCCTAATAAGATAATATTGAGAATCTAATAATCATGATGGGGCGTGTAGCCCTAGTCAGATGGTACCGAGATTCTAATAATCATGCTAGGGCGTGTAGCCCTAATCAGATAAGTGACTGATGAGTAACTCACGAACTTAAACCAGATGAGTGACTATGGAGTCACGAACTTGAGTCAGATAAGTGACTAGTGAGTGAGTCACGAACTTGGGCTCCACACCCTTAGCCATGTGATAATGCAATCACCTGGGCCTTTTGGCCCTGGCTCTAAGTAACTAGCCTTTAGATTAGACAAGCGCTTTTGTTTTCATCGAACTTAAGGTCGGTCAAGCATTTCATGCTTATGATGATAATGCTTATGTCGATTAGATCTAATCTTTTCGGCTTGCGTTAAACACGCTAATACCGTTCTTGACTCATAAGCCAATACCATACGACCAGTGCTCAGTACTACTGCCGAACTTGACCAATAAGTCACAGCTTCACAGTCAATACTGACACCATTGCCGATTCTGACTAATAAGTCAGTGCCACTCACAAGAAAGCAAGATTTCCAAGAATTTAATATGCAATCAATGTCCACATATAGAGCACTCAACATGCCTCATTAATAACCATGCATGTCACATACTGGGTGCAGTTTTCTTACCTCTAGTTCGAGCGTGAAACAAGTTAAAAACGACCCTTGAGAACGATCGATCCTTTGATCCCTTAGCGATCACCTAGTTATAACCAAATATGGAACTCCATCACTAAAATCAACAATAAAAGGTTCTTGACCTAAACCTCACTCCCGGGACCTCGAATTGTACTCAAATGCTTAGTAGATTCAATCTCGAGCCTTAGGAATTGAAACCCCGAGCCAAAAACCGTCAAAAGTGCCCAAAATAATACCATGGAAAAACAGGGTAGCGCTATAGCGCTGCCCCCCTGGCGCCTAGGCGCTACAAGCAGGGTTGACTTGCCCTGGACAGCGCTGTAGCGCTAGAACCATGGTGATTCAGCCAGAATATTTCGTTAAAGTTAACAAAGAAAACGATTAAACCCAAGAAAAACCGTTAAATACACTCTTTTTATGTATAGAGATAACATTGTTTATTGATATAAAATTTATTTGACGATAAAAAAATTTATATATTCTTTAAATAAAACTAAGCAAACGTGCATTATTGCACTTTTTTTTTACCTGGTACATATTTAATAGACATAAGATTTGTGTTAATATCAATAACATAATAGAGAAGGACAAATGTCACACTTTAAACTTCTGAGGGCATATTTGATAAAGAGAAATTTACATTAAACACCATATTTTAATACAAAATAGGGTTTATACCTTTTTTGGACCCTGTATTTTTTTCCATTACCTGTTTGGACCCTGTGTTTTGACAAATTACTTTTTGGACCCTATGTTTTGTAAAATAGTTAAAATATAACCCTAAACTCAATTTTGATGAAGAAAAAATTGAATATAACCACACAATTTTTAAGTAGAATGATTTTATTTTTGTTCTGAATTATTAGTTTGGTAAATTATTTGTGATTTTAGTTAAAAAACATTGATCAAAATCAGATTTATGATTCTATTTTAACTATTTTACAAAATATAGGGTTCAAAAAGTAATTTATCAAAACATAAGGTTCAAACAAATAATGGGAAAAAATACAGGGTCAAAAAAGTATAAACCCTCCTTTACACGGTCAGGCGGTAATTATTTCAATTATATGATTTTATAATTTTCTTTCTTGTATACAGTTTGTTCTTTCTTCTCTCTCGCTCTCTCTTTCTTTTGTTCGTATCATCTATACTATATATAAGTTTATATTTATTCTTTATTTCTCTATACTCAGGATAAGTTTTCTAGGCATTGGAGGCCTTTTCTAGTCACAAAGAGGTCCGTGATTTGTGGACTTTCTATTTTGGAAATAGGCTAGTTGAATTTCATTATCTTCTTTTGCAAATATATATAAATGAACTAGCAAAAAAATGCAAGCACCTTTTTATATTTCCATCAGTTTTATCTTATACCAGAAAGACATAAGCAACAAAGTAGATTATATATATTTATATATAAAGCAAAAAGAAGCAGCTGTAAACTATGATGGTAATGAAGGAAGTAACATAGACAAGCCAAGCCAATATAACAGACAAAAGCTCACAAAAGAGAAAGAGTAGAAAAAAGAATAAGTTTATTTTGTATTTTTAATTTTTAATTTTGTAATAGTAATATTCTGGTATGGTATATATCCACCTCCCCTTTCTCACAATTTTTTGTGATTATATACTGTACTACTCTTTTTGGTCGAAATCATGGTGTTTTATGAGATTGAGTGATGAATGTGATTGGTGGCAATGACCCTTTTCATGTTGGCATGGATGTGCTCACGCTGCTTATATCTATTTTTTTTTTTTAGAAATTTACTCAAAAAACTGTTTCGTCTCATTTTTTTACAGTGATGCGGGATTTTTAACAACTTTACGGCACCTCTCAAGTTTATTATTATTTTTTTACAGTGTGGTCGGCGATGATGACGAAAGCGGCTCCTTGGTCTTCCAAGCTACAGTACCGTAGAAATTTGCTCACGGAGATTTCGACGATGCAGGCGTAAGTCTCCCAGTCGCCACCGGATCCTACAATGTGAGTTTCTCAACTTCACGGCTCAACGAAGCAGTCGCGGAAGAGCCAACAGTCGAATTTGTTATGGGAGGATAAGGATGCGGGACTCGGAATAGCTGTTGATGAAGACTGTGATTTTGTCTGATCGGAGGGTCTGCAGATCCTTGCTGGGTTGTTGGATCACATGGATCGACGGTGAGGTTACACAGAAAAAGCAATGAGTGGAAGAAGAAGAAAAAGAAGAGCAATACGAAGCTTGTTAGAAAAAGATTCATCTACGACATCTTTGCGAATAGGAAGATGAGCTTAATGTTTTGACTTTTTGTCTCAATGCCATGGCACTGTTGACTATTTGACTTGAATCTTGAGATCGATTTAATGTGGTCCAACTGTGTATAGCAGATATTGTAATTATACCGACATAAGGAGGACGTTATTGACAAATTATGGAGTTCGTCTTGGGATAAATTGAAGACGTGGCGAGAGGGAACACCTCTGGTACATACACTTAATTATATGTTACGTAATCATATTTATATATTTTTGAGAAACATTGTATTGTACGTGTTAGTGTATACTTATAACACACTTATAATTTTAGTTTATTTTTA
Source organism: Humulus lupulus (assembly GCF_963169125.1). Taxonomy (NCBI): domain Eukaryota; kingdom Viridiplantae; phylum Streptophyta; class Magnoliopsida; order Rosales; family Cannabaceae; genus Humulus; species Humulus lupulus. Next base: position 141,812,630 of record NC_084793.1, read on the forward strand.
ATATATGATTGGTTGTTTTTGTGTAATTTTTTTTAGTTGTTTCGAATTATGTATAATTATTTTCATGTTGTTATTTAGTTGTTTAAGTTTATATATAGATGTTTTGTTGTTGTGTTGATATCTAATTATTGTTACAAAAAAACATGATTGTATACAATGGATTAATTTCTAGTTGTTGTCAATTTATTGTTTTTTTAGTATGCAGTGGGCTAATGTTTGGTTATTGTCCAATTTTTCTTTTTAATTGTTTTTTAATGTGTGAGTATATAATGAGTTAATGTTTAGTTCTTTTTAAAAATGTAATGGGTTGCCCTGTGTTGTTGTGAGATTGTTGCTTTTGTGTTATTTAGATTTTATGTATAGTTATTTTTATGTTGGTTTTTAGTTGTTTAAGTTTATATATAGTTATTTTGTTATTGTGTTAATATCTATTTGTTGTTTAGTTGTTTTCAAATATATTTTGATTTGATTTTTAAAAAAAAAAACTTGTTAGCAAGTAGTAGATTAATTTTAGTTGTTGTCTTATTTTTGTTTTTTAGTTGTTTCATAGACACTGTATTTTTGTAAATATAAAACTTTAAAAAATTATTTTTCGAAAATTTAAAGTAATATTTTTGAAAAAAAAAATCAGGATTGAAAAAAAAAAAGTATATTAAAAAAAGGGAATATACTCATTTGGTACCCTGTGTTTTTGCAAAGTATCATTTTGGTACCCTCTATTTTCAATAATGCTCATATCGTACCCTGTATTTTAAAATCGTACATATTTGGTACCCTAAACTCAAATTTGATAGATAAAATTTTGTCAATATGATCAAACTGTCATCAGTTATATGTAATTATGTAATTAAATTTAAATTTGTAACTTACATAATTGACAGCAGTTTGATTAAATTGACAAAATTTTATCTATCAAATCTGAGTTTAGGATACCAAATATGTACGATTTTAAAATACAGGATACCATATGAGCATTATTGAATACAGAGGGTACCAAAATAATACTTTGCAAAAACATAGGGACCAAATGAGTATATTCCCTTAAAAAAAACCGCTTTGATAAAATGGCTATAATTCAAGTGGAGTCATCCTTGTATTTATTACATGACAAATTCAAGAATTCAGACATCGTAACTGTAGAGATGTCCACAACACCTAATCCGGTAATGTTATACAAACTTTCACAACTTATTAAGAAAAATGACTCAGAAATGAAGTGAAAAGAAATATTTAGAGCTATATAACATACAATATGAATATTCTCATAACTGCCGCAACTTCATTTGCTTTCCTCTTCATAGATATGAGTAACCTCCTTATTCAGGCATTATTGTTTTCTTCAATGATTCTGTGAAACTCAGTAAGCTCAGGAATATGCTGAAAATAAGCTTTTAGCCTATCAAAAGACTGAATAGTTTACCTCATTAAATGATGACCTAGAATTTACTTGAAAGACGGTGAAGATGGCGATGGGGAAACAGGGGGCTTCAAGTCTTCATACCTATTTATAATAAAGTTTGTTGAACGAAACAGCTTTTCCTTGACAAAAAAGAAAAAGTTCTAGCAAGACAATTACATTCCCAAATAAAATTGCATGAGCATATAATGCAGTAACCTTTGTTTTCATGCCTTAACAAAACAAATATTTGCTCACATGGTAAAAGGTGATAGTGGTCTTGGCTTTGGTTTGGCATGATCCTGTTCCTTGATCTTTGTCTTATCTTCAGCAGGAACTTGCACTGAGCTCCCTGCTGATGCGGTACTATCCACAGCCAATGGTGTTGAGGAGACCGTTACATTTGGAGTACTTGGAGATGGTGATGTGGGAGGCTTCAGGTCATCATATCTGAAAATGTAGAATGTGCAGAGTTCATGAGAGCAAATAGAGGAATATACTTATGTGATGCCAAAAACTTGAGTACAAGCATCGGGCATGTTCATTCGACGAGGCTTGCAAACAATGTCTTAATTAATCACTTAATATACTAATTACCAGAGTTAAGATAAACACATTAACACAATCATTTTAAACCATCATGCCAAACCTTCATAATCTTTTCATTTATTTAAGTGGTTATGTCATGTGTATGGACCCCTTTCAAAACTCCAGAATTAAGTTCAAATTTGAAGGCAAATGAAAGAATATAAAAAAGCCAGCATGTATCACGAAAGTTTGGACCCCTTTGACTAAGGGCTGTACTGCATTAAATATGGAACCCTTCCCTATTGTTGAACCCTCATCACCCTTGCTTGGTTCTAGTTTCAACTTATATTTGTGGATTTCTTTTTTTTTTTTTCAAATTATTTTTGTTTTTAGGCCATTAAATTCTGTAAAATAAACTAAATAAAGAATATCATAAAAGCCTTACGCAGGGTATGGTGAAAGATAATAAGATGAAATCTTGGGAGGACCATTTTCAGCAACACTATCTATCACAAGCTTTGCAGCCTCGTTGCCTTCAGAAGATGGTGAAGCAAGCTCACTTAATTTTGATTCATCTAAAGGATTTTTTTTGTGGCCACTGGGTGTTGGGCTTGGAGAGCTAGGTGGCTTCAAATCTTCATAGCTGAAAAATAACAGGTATGGCAACAAAGATGAAAAAATAATATCAGATACTCAACAATGTCTAATGTTAAAGCATTTTACATTCTTAAATTCATATAGATAGTAACCCTTTACAGAATTTGATTATCTTTCACAGTTTCAGATTCAGTGAGAACAGAAATATTTTCCGCGTTAGATTCTTGCTGCCATAGGCAAATATCATAAACTGTCTTATAGAGAAATCCTATTATCAGCCAAAGAAATAAAAATGACAGAAAAAATTAGAAGTTTGTAACATTTAGGGTCAAGTATATGAAATTATGAATGTTCAAAGAGAAAATAAAAATAAGTTTACGCAGAATAAGGTTAGAGAGTGATTGTTTTCTTCACTTCTGTCCTTATATCGTCATCAATAACAGTTTTTAAGACTTCCTTTGAAGGAGTGGGAACAGATGCCTCAGACCAAGCAACTACCACACTTGCTTTGGTGGCACCAGGAGTAGTGCTTGGAGTTGGAGTAGGAGATGTAGGTGGTTTTAAGTCTTCATAACTTTTTATTGGCCATATGGGGAAAAAATATTAACAAAGATAATGGTTTTATTCCAATGAATGTTTTTTCTTATACAAATGACAGTAAAGAGTATATTGGCTCACGCAGTATAAGGAGACAGTGGTTGTGGTGCAATTTGGTCTGCTTTTACAGGTTCCTTCCCAGAAGAAGATTTTGGCTCCTCAGACTTAGAAGGTGCTAAATCAGGCTCCACCACTGCACTTGATTCCTGATGACATGGGAGGGACCAAAGGACTTAAATTTTGCAATGACAGTCTTTTTAGTTGAGCACTTTGATGACACTATTCAGTCTATCTTTTACTTTCTACTCGTGCCAAGAAGAAAAAAAAATATAGAAATATTTCTTTTTCACACTAAAAGAAGGGGTCAGAAGAAGAAATGTGCACAAGTATTGAAAAGACAATGGTCATATATCATATGGACTTTATAGCCTTTAATTTACGAGCTCTTACTGGTCACTGATAGCAGTGAAGATCATTGCTGGAATTGACAAGAAGTGAAATAACTCAAATGTTATAATGCAAACTTGAATGGTGCAAAGCGCTCATATCAAGTTTTCAGACATGAAATTCATGGAAAAATGATGATGTCATCATCTCCATACAAGAAAAGAGTGAGGATACCTTAGGTGGGAATGAGCCAGCTCTGTCAGATGGTATCTTTCTTAGAAGTTCTTCCATGGGAGTCAATGGAGCAGTCGTCTCTGCAACCACTTCCACTACTTTGCAGTATGACAGATCACGATTTTTAGCCATGCTTGCCATGAGCTCTGCCACCTTAGTTAAGTAATTGAAAATTATGTAGTCGTTAGAGGATGAACTTCAAGTTTCTCATCTAAAAGTATATAGTGATGCTCAAATCTAAAATAGTATAGCACAGTAAGAATACCTGGAGATTTGACACCAACCCACCAAACAGCATATCTTGCTGTGAGAGTGTAATATTATGTGTTTCCTTGAAAGCATCAGTAGGCCTTTCCATTCCACCAGGTCTCACTATCTGAGATCACCATTTTATGAGTACCTTGCACTAAACACCTAGAACTTCTGCATTGAATTAAATCCTCTGCTACTGAAAACTTTAGTTACTAACCGTATAGGGAATTCCACTGGCTATCAGAGCTTCCTCTGCCTTCCTTTTCCATAGTAGCACTCCCCAAAATAAACTTTATAAGCAGGAGACATCCAGTAAATCAATCAAATATTGGCATATTTTCTTTTGTTAAATTAAACATCCTTCAAAATGTTATGTCGGTATGAGAAGTAAGGAGAAAATAAAATGTATTAACTTACTTTAGAATAGCAGCGGGAAATCCAACCTTGTTTGTTCCCAGAGATGTTAGCAAAATGAAGTGGTCCACTTTTGCAACAGTTGCTGCACATCAAGGCTTGCTCAAATTTCATACTAACTTATATAAGAGACTAGTGACCAAAAATTTTAAAAAAAAAAGTTCATTTGCAACAGGAGATCAACTACCACCGGTACTCTTTCAGTTCCTGAATATTATCAAAGCTATCTAAAGCTGCTAGGAAGAGTAGAAAAGCAAGCCCTTGGTTGGCCATGCTGGGTTGACCAATTCATGCTTGTTTCAAGAAAAACAGTTACAAGTTCATTCAACAATTGGAGTCAATTACAATTGACTCTGTGTTTTGAGTTTTCAATCCAAATACATATCAGAAGCTTGTCTCAAACACTATGAGATTTATTATGAATTTATCCAAAACAAAAGTTTTCCTGTAATCAAGCAATTCATGTACTTGGCATTTATTTATTTTTCTTTCTTTAACTTCTTTCGAGTCATAAATCCAAATTCATGCAATTAAACCACAGTGGATAATGGACATGAGCCCAGTAAGTTTGTGTCATAAAAAAACACAACCAGCATTTTACATTAATCATAACTTTGAATAAATCCCTTACCTGCCTCAACAAGATTTTTGGTCGCCAGATAATCAATATGATATGGTCCGGAAATATCAAAAACTTCCTTCTCACTTGCACCAATGCAGCAGAGAACCACAGATGCATTGCCTAATGCTCGTACAATCTGATCTTTTTTCTCTAAGTCACATTGCACGATTTCAAGCTTTTCTACAGCTGGGCTACAGACCAAAAAGTATCTGTTATTTGCTATAGGAGCATACTACAGTACTGGATAACAACTTACTTATATGCAACTATTATTTTTTGTTGTCTTTCTTTTTCTTTTCCTTTTTGTCTCTATGATATTATGCTACAAAATCAAATGTAATGTAAGAACAAACTGATATTTTCAACTTTGCTTACGTTGAGTTTCTCCACCTGCATTTTCCATCTTCATTTGTTTTACACTCTGCAGATAAGTTATTGTCTCAGTATAAAAAACCATACTTTTAAGTTAAAGTAGAAAAGCACTCGTGTCACCAATTAAACATGTACTTCTACTAGAGGTTTTGCTCTTTCAGCACTCCTCACACCAGCTCTGACTTGGAACCCCAGTTTCAAAAGCTCCCTGGATAATTTTGAGAGCTTAAAAATTTCAGAACAAAACGATAAGTTGAATCATATCACATAAAAGGAGAAGTGGTAAAAAATTAACCTCACTGCTCGTGAGCCTACTCGACCAGTAGCACCAGCAACAAATGCAAGGTTCTCATCTTTTGAGTCCTTTGGAGTTGCCTTAGATGTCTCTGAGCTGAATTTTGTTGTCCCTGGTACAAATATTGGATATTAGTTGCATATAGGATGGTAAAGTAAGCAATGGAGACCAAGTTTTCATGACAACCCAGATATAAAGAACAAGACTTCAGTTTTGCATAAATGCTACGTATTTGAGTAATACACTGCAAGAGGAAGAAACTTATACTCACAAGAACTTCCCAAACCAACAAGGAGTTGGGATCATATGTCCCATTTATTTAAATATACATATATACATACACATTAAAATATAGTCGTAACTTCCATTTCACTAATATATAATTCAGTAAAAAGAATTGTATCCAATCCATTATACCTATTAATGGGATACTATGAAAGATTCCTGGTTATTAAGTAAATATATTATTAAACTTTTTCTAACATTTCTACATGATTCCATAAAGAAAAAACAAAACCAAATACATCATATAAAAAAAAAACCATTTCAAGAAATCGCTGAAATAACGAGAATGTGAAGCAAAAAAAAGTTAATAAATTGTATACCGGAAGCTTGAGCTGTGATAGGAAGGAATTTGAAACTTTTGAGATTTGGGTTTCTCTTGGAATTGGGAAACTTGAGTAGGTGATTGTGTAAGAAAGGTTTGTCTGAGAGCCCAGGTCTGGGAATGGCGGAAGAAGATGGTAAAAGGGTCAAAGCTGATGAGTGAAGAGAGCAACGGCAACCCTCCATTGCCTTAGATGACCAAAGCCTCAAATTTGAAACATGGAAAGGAAAGAGACAAGGGAGGAGAAAGAGTGATTTAAAGTTGAAGTTGGAGTAGTAGTGGCGCGCACCACGGTTCACTCCATCTGGATATGATGGGTCCCATGGGAATTCCCCGGTTGCATTCTGCGTGCTGCCACCTGTCCTCATTTTTATTTTTCTAAGATAATTTCCCGTTTTTTTTTTTATAACAACTCTTTAAATTTGGATGATTATGAGTTATATTTACGGTTTTTTTTTTTTATGGGAGCTTCTAGAGTCTCTCGCTTTATTTTCCAAGACTAAGTCTTATGGTCATTTTTGGTCGTTGGATGGGGTGATTGAATGGTAGGATTTGAGTTGAAGCTTAAGTGGTGTAAAATACGAAAATACCCCTAACTTCTTCCCTATAACCGACAACCGTTCCTTTTTATTTTTTTCTTTGGTTTGGTTATTATATTCTAAAATATATTTACATTACACTGTACCCTGACAATGATTTGCTAAATTTGTCCTCACACTTTTTCTGAATTTAAAAAAAAAAAATATAGTGCAAATGCCTTGGTATATTCCCACTCAATTACTTTTTTGTATCGGGTCCACTACAATGGGTTCAGGTCCCACGTTTGAAAAACCATTTTGGGCTTCTAAATCGAAATAAAACAAATTATCCAATTCATGTGAATTTAGATTTGAGTCTTCCATTTCTAATACACTACAAATAAGAAGATTTAAGGAAAATTATGCATAACAAGGAGGAAAATTTTTGCTCATAAGAAAACTAATAAAGTATATATTAAAAGGGTGGTGACAATTGAATTTTTTTTTATGGCAAATTACCCCACATCTTTAAATGTATAACAAAAAATTGTGCTAATCGGTTAATTATCGTAAATATGCGTGTTGTTATATTTTCATATAAAAATTTCCTATTTACTACAACTAAAAAAAAGGTTTAGGCATAGAAACTTTTATTTTTCCATATATGCTTAAAACAAATTAAACATTTACATTATTTTTCATTAATTTCAAAATCAGCCACTAATTTCGTAATATGTATACTAAAGATCATGAAATTGATGAATTTCGTTTTCGAAAATAATCAATGGGAGAGAGTGAACCCCCTATAATTGTGATAACATATTGCGTAATATACTCAGACTAAATCGAGAGAATCAAAACACCGTTATTTTCCAGTTTCTGTCATTGATCGTATGTGTTTATGATTTTCATATGTACCGTAGTTCTTTCGTTCTCTGAAAATGTAAACACATCAGACTTCAACTGTCATGACCCGAGCCCTAGGCTGTGGCAGATTTGTAATATCCATAACTTGGGTGGTCAAAGGTCAAACTTTGACCCTCGGTGGAAAATAGTCTTTATAAATGATCCTTTAATTTATATTAAATATTACTATAATTATAAGTCGAAATAATGGAATAACTCCTATGATTATATATGAAAATATTACGGATAAAAGTAGGATCATTTATCTTAATACATAGAATAATAATATCCCCACAGTTATGTAGTCACCAAACAGTAAAATTTAATAAGTCATAAACTACCCAAAATAATACTTGGCATCCACCATTCCTCATTTCTAACTAGGACATAGCTAATTTAGATGTACAGGCCGATAGGTTCCAAATTAAATACATAAAATGTTCAAAAGATAGGACTATGGCACTAAACACATTGGCTTCAGCAATAATTCACATTTTTCCACGTTCGCGTCACTAGGCTCCTGGAATGGGAGAGATAGGGGTGAGCTTATAAAGCCCAGTAGGAAAGCAACTAACAACATAAGACTCAAAAGTTCAATAAAAACCCCTGCATGGTTAGCTTTTTAAAACAAAACACATATCATCATGTATAAACCAAAATAGAGAAACCACAAATAATCATAAGAGCATAGCTACAAGTGCACATCACACCGTCCACTAGATCCCTAGTTCTCGTTACCCACCATAGAAAATCCGACATCCTAAACCGGGTAGCCGGACCTGATAACCACCACAATGGGGAGGCTCAGAACACTTCCTGTAGACAGATGCTAGGTCTTTACACCTACAGGTGAGTGGACACCTGATCTACCTATGATGATACAGAGACTAGGTCGTGAAACAACAACGTGCACCAATCATGATCACTATGGCTCTCATCGGTATAATCAAATGCAGGTAAACATGAAAAGAAATAAACATATTCCATTTATATTTTAGAAAATTGGGCAGCATAACAACTACATTTGAATAAACCCAAAAATCATAACCTGCATAAATAAGTGAACAAAAATATATATTTGGCACTCAGTGCCCTCAGAACAGATCAGAAAACATGTAGGTTAAGTTTTTCAATTTTTCAAACATTTTATAAATATCGAAATTGGAATATGTTGAATGCAATTTGATACGAGTAAAATAAGTCCAATAGTCTAGTTGAGTCCCTACCTCTTTAGATACCTCCTTAGAATTTAATCCGAGCCCAAAGCAACGCTCCTAAGCTTATCGATGATCTTAGAATGATTTAGTCCGATTTTAATATCACGTTTTTCCTACGTGCACCAAATGAGCAAACAATTATCATCATAGCATTCCTTATTCAAAATCGTGTCCAATGACATATAATATGACCATATATAAAATTTCAAGTTTCGGAACCTCACCCAAGCGGTGCACAATAGCGGTTGGTGGCGGTACCGGAAACGTCAACGAATATATGCATGGCATATATCAAAACGATCATCCCGATGAGTACATCACGAAAGTACAGCTCCTTCGCCCAAATGACCTCCGGTGTCACCGTAAAACGCTTCCAAAGGGCAGAGATACCCAAAATCTTGCCGGAGAAAAACGGCGAGTTGACCGGAATGACTTAGTGGGTTTTGTTCCTCTCTTCACGCTGGTTCCAAAGGTACCAACCACTTGCCGAGTGGTGGTCGGAGTTGGCTGGAAAACACAGTCAAAGTTGACGGACCAAAACTTTGATTGGCGATTCCGAACGATTAACGGCGAGTTGGGCGGTGCCGCTTGGCAGTTGAGGTCGCCGGAGCAAGGCGAAACCGATGAGCTGCCGCGCGTCAAAAATGGTGGCCGGTGGTGGTTGGGTCTGGTGTCTTGCCACCGGTTGCCGAGAGAAGAAGAAGAAGAAGAAGAAGAAGAAGAAGAAGAAGGAGAAGAGAGTGCTCGGGAAGGAAAAGGAAAAAGAAAGAAAAAGAAAAGAAAAGAAAAAAAAATATGCTTATTTTTAAAACAAGTGGGTCCCACCACTTAAATAATATATATATTCTTTTTTTTTTTTTTCTTTTCTGAGTCTTCACATCAACGATGTGTGTAATGACGCAGTAAATCCAACAGTGTTACTGTAATGCGTAATTTTTGTCCCACCGGTGAAGATTTTTGACTGACCAGTAAAATGTTATGGCCGACCAGTGGAGTATTTTGACCGAGCAGTCATTTGTTTTGCCCGACAATAAAGTGTTTCGCTACACCAGAGATATGTCATGCTAGACCAGAGATGTGTCATTTACTGACCAAAGATGTGTCATGGTAGAGCAGAGGTGTGCTAGAAGAGTGCTTTGCCTATACCGACCAGAGGTGTGCTAGATGTGTGCTAGAGGTGTGCTTTGCCTATGCCGATGAGAGGTGATTGCCTATGTCGACCGGTGAGTTGTCTTGGCCAATACATATACCAATATGCCCAATATTTGTTATATTATTTTATAATATAATGTAAAATTATATTATATTATAATATAATGTTTTAGATTAAATAAATGTGACAAAGTGTGTCACATATTGTAACATATAATAGAGAGTTACAATATTTAGATATATGAGATATATCCAAATAATGTAACATATTTGGTGTTACAAATTTGTAACTTCCAAATATTACCCTTTATTGTGTAAGATTGTTGTTACACAATATTGAGATGAATTTCATAAAGCCATATGAGATATGGCTGTTAGAGATATGATTTGAACCTCAATAATGTGTTTTGAGAGTTACAAAATCATTTGGGAGGGTTTGGAACCGTTTGGAAAAACAGCACAATTTTTTGTGCTGAAATTGGTCAGTGGCCGCGGCCACCAACATTCAGTGGGCGCGGCCTGTGGGTCAGAGACCAGTGGCCGCGGCCACTAATGTCCCTGGCCGTGGCCATAGGCCAAAAACTGACCAAATTTTTAGTTTTTTCAATATTTGTTGAACGGCTCAAAAAACCCAAATAACTCCCAAATCTCTTTTTTAATTCCATATTAATCCAATTAAACATTGGTAACAGCCATGGCGGTTGGTGGAATTTGAAATTCAAAGGGTATCTCTAAACTCTATAAATAGGAGCCTATAGCTCACTTGAAAGACACAACTTTTCTATCCACTAGAGCACTTGGCTAGAAACACCTTGAGGCTTGATAATTCTAGAAAGTTTTTCCAATATCTGAGAGAGATCCCTTAGTGCTTGAGTTAGGGGGAAATAAGCTTTTGGACAAATATTTTAAACCTTGTTCAAGTTGGTGATCCCCAATCCTCTTCACTTAGGTTGTGTAAGTGAGAGTTTGATTGTGTTTCTGTTCTTCTTTTTATTCTATTGCTTTTCTTCTTATTCTCTTGTTCTATTTACTTGTATATTTTGTTTAAGAGTTGTAATATTTTCATTTAATCTAAACACTTTATTTTACTTGTAATATTTTGCTTAGAGTTGTATTCTCACTATTCTCTTCTTCATCATCATCTTCTTCCTTTCTTTAGTTTATTTGTATTTTCTGTAACCTTATTTAATCAATCTATATTTACTTGTAATATTATTGCATAGAGTTGTAATATTATAATTATTTCCATTGAGGCAAAACAATATTCATGCAAAATAAAAAGCTCATGCAAAAATTAACTACTAAATGGTAATGTGGTGTGTCATTCAATAATTAATACATTTAAAAAAAAATATTTATATTAAAAATTTGCCACCATATTATATTCATTTCTTATACAGCATAAAAAAAATATAACAACTTCAGTTTTTGTTACGTTATTTTATTATACATTTGTCTAAGTCAATTATAATAGTTACTTAGTAGCAGTCAAATAGTTACGTGTCCACAATCGTAAATAAGTCTCAACTCTTACCTATATTTACTATAAAATCCTCAACTGTACTATTTATTGGACCTAAAATTACCCTTCTACCCCCCACTTACTAAAACAGTGCCAACTAAAAAATCACAACCGGTTATACAACTGGTTATATCAAGTCATAATACTCAAAAGTAAACACTTTTATACCAATGTAACTGTAACGCCCCAACTCCTGGGACCGTTACGGTGTGCCTTGTAAACAGTGCTAAACTCGCTAATCGAGTCATTTGGCCAAAACGTGATCTAAGTATGATTAGCGGTTTAGGGTTTAAACATTTTGGTTATGATGTAACGTTTCACTAGAACGTTTAATATATACATTGGGATCCCGAAAGTACCACTCAGAGTTTATTACAGAAAATATTTACAACAGGCCGTTCTAAGCGGCAAAACAGGGTTCAACCCTAGTTTCACTTTAAACCTCGGCCGTGGTGGTCGAGCAGCTGCATATGTACACATCATCACCTAAGCTCTTCAACTCAAGGATGACCCAGCTTCCTCTTGCCTTTACCTGCACCACAAAGCACCCGTGAGCCGAAGCCCAGCAAGAAAACATAACACTTTATATTAACATTATCAAATGATTATCATTACAATCACACGGAGCTTAAAGCTTCCAAACCAATGAGCGCACATCACATGATTCAAGAGGGAGAGTGGCTGCTAGGTAAGCCACTAGCCTCCAAGTACTTATTTCATTCATCGACCCTCGAGGTCGGTTTGGCATTAATGCTCTTTGAGTCATTCAATGCTAATGGTCGATTAGATCTAATCTCCGTTGGCTTGCATGAACCACGCTAAGGCCGTTCTGACTAATGAGTCAGCGCTACGTGACCAGTGTCCAGTGTCACTGCCAAACCTGACTAATGAGTCACAGCTTCACAGTTAACACTAACACCTTTGCCAATTCTGACTGATGAGTCAGTGCAACGTGACCAGTGCCCAGTACCACTGCCGAACCTGACTAATGAGTCACAGCTTCACAGTTGATACTAGCACCTTTGCCAAATCTAACTAATTAGTCAGTGCCATGCACAAGTAAGCAATTCTATCAATGTGTATCATATGCCAATTATCCAAGAATAGGGCATTTAGCATGCTTACTAAACAGTTGCTAGCATAATCATGATCATGCACAAACTCAGAGACTCAAGCTCTGACCAATCTCATATTCCTCATTCATGGCATGCCCTAATCACATGTTTCTCGTGCATCACATGCATCACACTTAATCATCCAGCATGCCTCAACATTAATCATATGCAAATGGGCAAGATCGCCAAGCATTCACTATGCTATCAATGTTTACATTTAAACATCCAACATGCATCAACCATAGCCATGCATGTCACACACGGGGTGCAGTTTTCTTACCTTGGGTTTGAGCGAGAATTAATAAAAGAAACGACCTTTGAGAACGATCAGCTTTTAGTCTTTTAGCGGTCACCTAGTCATAACCAAACATATAGGGTACCATTAATAAAATGAATAATAAAATGTTCTCAAACCAAAACCTAACCTCTGGGACCTCAAATACTACTCAACCGGGTAGTAGGTTCAACCCCAAGGCCTAAGGCTTGAATCCCCAAGCTAAAAACTCCATTCTGGCAAAAATGACCTTAAGGGCCGCAGCCCTCCTTGGCCATGCCGCGGCCCGCCCCTCAGACAGAGGCGCCTAAACCCAGTTTACTCCAAGGGCCGCGACTCTCCCTAGCCATGCCGCGGCGCAACCTCCAGTTCAGCCAAAACCCCTGTTTTTCTTCCCCTACGATTTATCTTGGAACCAATCCATCAAACCCAGTTTAAACACCACTCAAACCTCCAATACAATCCATAAACTTGTTCTATACCACACCCTTAGCAAAACCCAAGACAAACCCCAATTAAAACCTCCATCAATTCCAACAATCCTCCATAAAAACACAAGCTGAAAACTAACATCAAAACAGAGTATGAACCAGAAATTAATGATAGAAACTTACCCCAAACACGGTTTGAATCCTTCCCAATGGCTGTACTTAAGCTAAACCTCCCCAAGCTTGACTCCCTAGCTTGCTTCCTCAAGATAGGCTCTCAAAACTTAAAGAAAAGGGGGAAGGAAGACTTGTACGGGAAGGAAGGGAGAAGGATGAAGATAGACTCTGTTTCTGTTCTGTTTCCACAGCTTTCCTATGTTATATATATCCAAAACCCAAAATGACCAAAATACCCTTAAGCCAACAAAAGCCTCTAAACCATTTCAAGGGTAAAATTGGTACTTTCCGCCTATCCCGTTAATCATAATTAACGCTTCCCAATTCCCAATAATCTCCATATTCTCAAATACCAATAAATCACATCCCATTACCCTTTAATTCCCGGTAATGCTCTAATCTTTAAATTCACCCCGAGACTCACCCCGAGCCCCGAACTTTAACCCGTTATGACTAGACCGAACACTTACATCTCATGATCGTCTCATGTCGAAAAGCTCAAACCAATCCACCCTATAACGTGGTTATACTAATTAATCTCAACCATGCACCCAAAATATACAATTACGCCCACAGTGGCCAAATTACCAAAATTCCCTTGCATTTAAAATATAAGCCCATATGCATACATTCACCATCATATAATAATATAATTCACATAAACATGCATATAATCATTAAATATCATAATAAATCAATTATGGCCCTCCCGGCCTCCTAATCAAGGTCCTAAACCTTATTAGGAAATTTGGGGCATTACAGTAACTTTGACACTTGGCAAATTTCTGGGGCCCACATAAAGGACTTAATCCTGTGAGGGACGCCAGAATCCTCCTTTTTTTATACACACATTTTTTATGACTTTTTTTTTCTTTTCAATTTCATTCCCTCAAGTTTTCAAAAATACAATTTTAAAATTTCATAATTACAAAAATACTGTCTCAACTAGACATCATACCCGTAATAATGTGATGAAAAAGCAACTTAAAATCAACTAGACAGCAACTACACAACAATACAATTATTTAACCCAAAATTGGACACGATGACGTGGCATTTAAAGGGGACACGTGACATTAAACAATATCAAAACTCCCGAGAGTTGGTCGAGAGAAGTCAACTGCTCGAGTAGGCTTCGTCAGCATGAAGGCAGCAGTCTGCTTTGCAGAAGATTAAAATCCTACCAAGCTTGCTGCTCGAAAGGAAGGAGGCTGGTCGAAGGCATAACCATCTTATGATATGCTGCTCGAAGGGAGGCCTGCTCGAAGAACGAGCCATTCAAACAGAAGGGTCCGAATTTTACGAGATATCACGAAATATCACAAGATGTTTCTGTAACTGACACTTGAATGTATTTTTCTGGTATTATTTGAATATGTAATCAGTTGTAACAATCTCACACTACACGTGTAGGGCCTAGATCATTTTGTCGGGTTTGTGGCCCACTAAGATGTTAGGAACGAGTTTTCTAATACGCAGCGGAATGGTGGTGGGTTGGCCCAATGTACAACAAAAACTTTGTAACATATTTAAACTACCTTAAATATGTGGATCCACTAATATACATACACTAATCATAAGCAAGAAAAGAATAGAAAACATACATCTTGATGCCTATCAAGTGTCATTGCTATCTTTTCGTAATTTGAACGAACTTCCTATCCAAGCTGCTCTCAGGTACTCACATCAAGATCTTCCACAACATCTTCTACACCTCAAGAAGTATGTGGGCACTTAGAGAATAAATGATAGTTAATTTTTTATTCTACTTGATGTACTCAACACGTGAGATCAAGAGAATAGGCCTGAGATTGGTTCTTTATCTTTTTCAGGGAGAGATAGAAAAGTATCGTTCTTTTCTTTTAGAACGAATAATAGTCTGTCTCATTTTCTGATAAGTCTAACTTAAATAGAAAATATTTAATTTAAAAAAATAAATCTGTAACCAATTTACAATTTATATTTTAATTAATTAATTATCTCATTTATTAAAATATCCAAAAACTAACTTTTGAATTTACACAATCCATGGACTGTGTGTGTCGTGTACCACCCTATATTTTAGGGATATTTGATTTTTCCATAATTATTTAATTATTTATTCAAACTACCTTATCAGATAAAATCCAACAACCTAATAATTAATTCAAATTTGAATTAATTATCAAATATAATTAATTATTTGAATAAATATCAATCTTTTTAAATTCAAATCTAATTTGAACTTATCAGATTATTATCTTTCACTCAAATAAAGATATTTAATTAATTAAAATTAATTTAAATTAAATAATAATTTTGAAATTAAATATTAATTTATTATAATTTCGAAAATTATAATTAATTATTTATTTAATATAATTTCGAAAATAAATTTAATTGTTTAATATAATTTCAAAAATTACATAATAATTAAATATTAATTAATTTTGTTAATTACAACTAATTTGTAATTAATTAATTAATCAATATTATCACATAATTGCATATTTGGCCCGAAGAACAAATTACTTCTTAAATATGTCTTTCAATCATTTTTTCCTTTATATTAACTCTTGCATTGAATAATGTTGATAGAGCTGCTGTGGGGACCTATAATTTCAAGCTCTAATAAATTTGAGATTATTCATTAGACTCTTTAATTAAATAATCTTAATTTTTTAATCTCATGATTACTTTACTATAAATATGAGACTGTACTCTTGTAATTATAGACATTTCATTTACTGAGTACTTTATAAAATAAATCGTCCATTGATATAATCATTACATACAAATTAACCCTCTAATAATGGTTCATAATTAATCGGGAATAAAATTACCGTTTTACCCTTTTAATTATATATTGTTTCCTTAAGTACCATTGACTTTACTAGTGAAGGTTAATTCATAACTAAATTATGAATTTGAGCTCAATAACCTTTTCAGTCCCAAAAGTCAACCCTTAAGAGAATCATTATTCAATCTCTTACGAGAAGGTATAGATTCCATATCTGTATACTATGTCCCCAGCCATTTACATTAATGAGTTCCCAAAACAAAAGTTTGTAGCTTGATCATTCTGACAGACCCTAACAAGTGAATCAAAGAACTCATATAACATAAACATGAGTTCATATTAACTTCAGGAATAAGATCTATTTGTATATGATCATCAGTTGATACATTTAATTAATACTTCGAAATGTTATTTAACTAAGCATTAATAAACATATCTGGTCCAGTTCTATATATTCTCTAATATATAAAGTACCTCCACTAAAGTGTCCTACTACACTAGTGATTCGGATCTAGATCACATGTATTCATAATATTAGTGGACCGTACTTACAGTAATTAATCTAAAGATTTCTTAACTTTATTTTACTGCAAACTATTTAAGTTCATTTATCTCAAACACAATCCTCTTGTACCAATACGTGTTTGAGATCACATATATGAACATAGGAATTTTTCTGATACTTACAAAATATTATCACAGAATAATATAGTCCATAAAATATATGCATAACAAATTCAATTTATTTATTTTCTTAAAACAATGTCTACTACATATGCTTTCAGGGCACAATTCCCAACAATCTCCCACTTGCCCTAAAGCAAATGAGGCATCTCTCTCATTCCCATGTTTCTTACATGCTCCTTAAAAGATTTTATGGATAAAGTCTTTGTGAAAGTGTTATACCCAGATTTCGAGCTATGTTAAATATGACCTCGAAAGTTGGATTCACAAACAAGTGGACTCATAAGGTTGGAAGTATGCTCCAGGATTAAATATCGAGCCTGCAGGACATAGACGACCTCGAATATGGTGACCTCGGAGTGTTCATGATCTCGAAAGGTAGCTCCGGAGACGCATTCATCTTCAGGGATGACCTCGGATCAGGGGTCCCGAGCTCGACGCACATACGATCTCGAAAGCCATGTGACCTCGGGAGATGTCTCTAGCTCGAAAGATGGCGGGAAACCTGGGAAGCTAAAGCCTTAGAGATACATGATAACCACCTTGAATATCTATAAGTGTTGTAAATACGAGATATAATCCTCATTTATTACTGTAAATCCCCTAGAATCGTGGGATATTATTTGGTCAGTTATACGTCCCCTGGTCTTCAGGGGACGTTTCCTTTTATATATGATTATAGGCATTTAAAGCCATTAATTTTATTCACAAAAAGAGTAACTACCCAAAATATGTGGGATAGTATTCTGCAGCCTTCTTTATAAATAGAGGGGTTATGCACCATTGTAATGGACCGAAATTCTGAACCTTGAGAGAAAACTCTGAAGAATTCATTCCTTAAGAATTTTCAAAGATAATCTTGAGTTTAATAACAGAGACTCGTGGACTAGGCAGATTTAACTGCTGAACCACGTAAAAATCATGTGTTTGTATTGTCTTATTTTAATTGGCCATTATCAGTTATTGTTTATGTGCTCTTCTTTCACTGTTTGACGAAAAACGGCGTCAACAGTTTGGTGCTTTCATTGAGAGCCTTAAGCATTCATCCCTGAAAAAGTCATGGCCACTAATAATCAGAACACACCTAAGGAAAATTACCCAAGACGTCCTGGAAAACAACCAATGGAGAACCCGGATGTTGAGGAGAGAAGTGGGTCTTCTGATTCCCAAGGACCACCTCCTCCACCAAGAGATGAGGATATGTACTACAATCCTGAGCGGTACGTTCCTATTGTGGAACTTGAAAACCGACAACTAAAGCAGCTGTTGGCAGATGCCAACAAACGGAATGAGGAGTTGACAAGGATAGCCGCAGAGGCGCAGGTGGCTCAGCCCCCGCCTCCGCGCGAAAACCAAGTCCCTCCTCCAAGGGACGTGCATGTTCCTCCCCGGAGGCCCCGCGGGCGCCCGCGAAAAGATGCTGCCACAAGGAGGCCGACTCAACCTCCGGCACCAGCAGAGCCATCCGCTCCACCTAGGCCCTAGAGGAGTACTCGAGCTCAGGCCCCGGCTAACCCGCCTGTGGAAGTGCCTGCAGGAGCTGAGAATAACTGAACCCCTGCAGAGGCTCGGACTCAGGTACCTGGGAGCGCACCGAATGCGACTGACCCATCTCGGGAAAATTCTGGACCCTCTAGGCCGCGACAAGGGTGGCAGCCACCGTCGCCTATACGGTTCCCTCCGTCACCCATAAGATATCCTTCGCCCCCACACAGAAACGCTCAACCTGTTCGAAATCAGGATCAAGGGCGTGCGGGGGAAAGACAAGGAAACAGGGAGACTTTCCAGGAGCGGAGAGGCGCTCCATCTGAGAGAAGTCTGACGTCTCGGTCTCGCACTACGGAGACGAGGCAACGTAGAAAGAATCCATCGCGAAATAACCGAGCAATGAGTTTCACCAGTGATGAGTCCAGAGAGTCCAGGTCCGTCAGTAAACACGACCGAGGTCGTAAGAATACTGGAAGTCGCAAGAATTGTCCCGACCTGCGAAATCATCTGAATCAGAGTCGGGGGAATGGAGATCAAACAAATCCGGACCTGAGGGATCGCTTGAATAGGCGTAGAGATCCCTCGCGGAGACGCGAGCCTGGAATTACGATCAATGATAGTCAATTCCAGACAGCACCTCCTACTGACCCAGTCCAAGAAAGAATCGATCAGCTCAAAAGAGCCTTTAGGCTTTTAAAGAATGAACGGGGAAATGGTCGATATGAGGACTCTGATGAGGAGCTCGAGCCGTTTGCTCCCCATATTTTTGACACTCAATTTCCTCAAGGGTTTCGGATTCCTCACGTCCCTATGTTTGAAGGAAAGACCGACCCGTGTAGTCACCTGAGCACGTTCAACACAATCATGAGAGCCAGTAACGTGGGTTACGAGCTCAGGTGCATGTTATTTCCAACATCATTGGCAGGACCTGCCAAAAGTTGGTTCGAAAAGTATAAGAGACACTCAATAACCTCATGGGAGCAGTTGTCTAAAGACTTTAAGAAGCAGTTCAGAGCAATGGCAGGGGTCAGACCAGAAGCATCCACCTTAACTAATGTCCGGCAGCAACCGAGCGAAACATTGAAGAGTTACTTAACAAGATTTAATCTGGAAGTAGTCCGAGCTCGGGATGTGGATGACAGTGGACACCTCATGGCTATCCGAGCTGGCGTATTACCGGGAAGTGCCCTTTGGGACGACATGCAAGGGAAACCGGTAAGGTTAATAACCGAGTTTAACAGATGAGCGCAGAGGTTTGTCAATGTAGAGGAAGCGAGGTCGATGCTCAAAGTGACCTCCCAGTCCGAAACTACAACGATAAACATCAACTCTGCCTCAACCTCGGCGGACCCAGCGACACCAAAGCCTGCCTCAGAGAACCCCTCCAAGAGGAAAAAGAACGAAGGAATTAACCCCGAAGCTGAGGGAGGAAAGAAAAATAAAGGGGAGAGGTATTTCTCCGTGTATAAGGTATACACCGAGCTCAATGAGTCTCGGGAGAACATATATCTGGCTAATGAAAACCAGGTCCCCTTTAGGCGTCCGGACCCGATGAGAAATCAAAAATCCAAGAGGGATTCCAGTAAATATTGTCGGTTCCACAGAGACACCGGACATACAACTGATGAATGTCGACAACTAAAGGACGAGATCGAAGGGTTGATCTCGAGAGGTTACTTCCGACACTATGTCAAAAACCAGAATACTGGTCAGGCGGCCGTGAGCCAGAGAGTAGCCGCGCCTCCAACCACACAAAACAATAACTCCCGATCTCGGGAAGAAGATAGGCCCCCGCCGATAGATGGAGAGGATGTAATAACCATCTCGGGAGGGCCTCATCTCGCAGGAGGGGGTAGGAATGCCCAAAAGAGGTATGTTAACGAGTTGAAGACAGGGGACGGGTCTCCTTATGAACCCGAACCTAGGGCACCAAAAAGCCAGAGGATTGAAACACAATCGATAACCTTCACCGAGGAAGACGCCTCCCATGTCCAGTTCCCTCATCATGATCAGCTGGTCATTACTCTTCAACTGGCCAATAAAAGGGTCCACCGAGTTCTCATAGATAATGGGAGCTCAGTCAACATCCTTTATAAAGCAACCCTCGAGAAGATGGGACTCTCCCTTCGCGACCTGAAAGCATGTGCAACTACTTTGTACGGCTTTTCAGGAGAAGGAACTGCCTGCATGGGATCTATTGAGCTCCCCATAACCTTGGGAGACTATCCAGTCTCGGTGACCAAGATAATGGAGTTCGTAGTAGTAGACTTACCATCTGCCTACAATGTGCTGCTCGGGAGACCCGCCCTGGTCGGGCTGGGGGCAGTTTCATCAGTAAGGCATCTGGCCCTTAAGTTCCCGACCCCTAGCGAAGTCGGGACGTTGAAAGGAGACCAATTGGCAGGGAGGGAATGCTATAGCATCTCCTTGAGGGGAAAGAAACAAACGAATGCTCAAGCACTCGTCATCGTACAAAACAAAGACGGAACGGTCTTAGAGATTGACGAAGAGATCGATCCGAGGATTGAGGAGAAAGTTGACCTCGAACCTTTAGAGGAGCTCGAAGAAATTCAACTCGAGGAAGCTGATCCCTCGAAGAAGGTGAAGGTCGGAAAACATCTCCAAGACGAGGCAAAATAGCAATTAATTTGTTTTTTGAAGAAAAACCAGGATGTCTTCGCGTGGTCGCACTCAGACATGGTGGGGATAAGCCCGAATGTAGCAAGCCACACACTAAACATAGACAAAAGCTTTCCTCCGAAGCAACAAAAGCGAAGACAGCTGGACGAAGACAGAAAGAAGGCGTTAAAGGAGGAGGTTGACAGGTTAAAGGCAAACCGATTCATTAGGGATGCCTTTTACCCTGACTGGGTAGCCAATCCGGTGTTGGTCCCAAAGCCCAATGGGACGTGGAGAACCTGTATTGAATACTCAGATCTCAACAAAGCTTGCCCAGAAGACTGTTTTCTGTTACCAAGGATTGACCAGCTCGTAGATGCCACGGCGGGGCATGGCCTGATGTCATTCATGGATGCCTATTCTGGATATAACCAGATTCCCATGCATGCCCCCGACCAAGAACACACGAGCTTCATCACAGATAAAGGGCTATATTGCTATAATGTCATGCCATTCGGGCTCAAGAATGCTAGAGCCACATACCAGTGGCTCGTAAACATGATGTTTTCGGAACAAATAGGGAACAACATGGAGGTTTATGTTGATGACATGCTTGTAAAGTCTCAACTCAAAAAGAACCATGTTGATGACCTCGAAGAGTGCTTTGGCGTGCTCAGGAAATACAACATGAAGCTAAACCCTCAGAAGTGCACTTTCGGAGTATCTTCAGGAAAATTTCTGGGCTTTATTGTGAACTCTCGTGGAATCGAGGCTAACCCCGACAAGATCAAGGCCCTGATTGACATGCCCTCACCTCGAAGGCACAAAGATGTCCAAAGTCTGACTGGCAGGATGGCAGCCCTAAGCAGATTCATCTCGAAATCTACAGATCGTGGTCTTCCATTTTTCAACTTACTGAGAGGAGGTAAGAAGTTTGAATGGACAGAGGAATGCAAGCTGGCCTTTCAGGAGCTCAAAAAGCACCTAGCGGAACCACCCATCCTGTCAAAACCCGAAACGGGAGAAGTATTGTACCTATACCTTTCAACCACCGAACACGCGATAAGTGCAGTGCTCGTCCGAGAAGAAGAGAGGGTGAAAAGACCCGTTTATTACATCAGTAAAAGATTACTGGGGGCAGAGTCAAGATATCCATTGATGGAGAAACTCGCGCTCAGTCTAATTCATTCATCTCGTAAGCTCCGCCCCTACTTTCAAGCACATCCCATCCATGTACTGACTGATCAACCACTTAGGCAAATCCTGTCTAAACCAGAAGCTTCAGGTCGACTTCTTAAATGGGCTGTTGAGCTCGGACAGTTCGAGATCACCTACCACCCGAGAACGACCATTAAGGCACAGGCATTGGCGGACTTTATAGTGGAATGTACTGGCATAGCCAACGATGAGGTAATAACCACGGCCCACGAGCTGTGGAAACTTTACGTCGACGACTCGTCAAATGAAAATGGAGCGGGGGCAGGGGTCATTTTAGTTACCCCCGCGGGAAGCAGATTTCATTCTGCCCTAAGATTTGATTTCAAAGCGTCGAATAATGAGGCCGAATACAAGGCTTTACTCGCGGGACTTCGTATAGCTAAGGAGCTCAAAGCTAAAGCTAAAGCTATACATTGCTACAGTGACTCCCAGCTAGTGGTTAATCAAATCTTGGGTGAATACCAGGCTCGCGGCACGAGAATGGCAGCTTATTTGGAGAAGGCAAAATCAATGTTAGAGTGTTTCGAATTCTATACAATCGAACAGGTTCCCCGCGAGCAGAACTCAAATGCAGATGCCTTAGCTCGACTCGCCACGTCCGCCGAAAATGAAGAGCTGAATGTTGTACCCATAGAACACCTATCAGCGCCTAGCATTAACGAGCCAGAAGAGGAAGATGTGTGTATGATCAAGACAGAGCCGACCTGGATGACTCCGATAGTTGATTATCTCGAAAACAGAGTTCTTCCAAAAGATCGGAACCAAGCTCGAAAGTTGATGTATCAACTTCCCCGTTACACAATCTTGGATGGAAGGTTGTACCGAAGGGGATATTCCATGACATTACTTAGGTGCGTAACCCCTCCCGAAGCTAAGAAAATCATTGAAGAAATTCATGAAGGGTTCTGCGGAGATCACACTGGGGGGCACAGCCTGTCCAAGAAGATCATACGCCAGGGATATTTCTGGCCAACCATTAAAGCAGATTCTTTCGAGTATGTGAAGAAATACGACAAATGCCAGAGATTCGCCACGATACCTCGAGCCCCACCATCCGAGCTGACCATGTTGACATCCCCATGGCCTTTCGCGGTATGGGGCATCGACCTCATAGGCTCTCTCCCAACTGGCAAAGGCAGAGTGAAATATGCTGCAGTCGCCGTGGATTACTTCACAAAATGGACGGAGGCTGAATCGTTGGCAACTATAACCTCAAAGAAGATCCTTGATTTCGTTGTAAAGAGCATCGTGTGCCGATACGGAGTGCCGATACGGAGTGCCGAGGAAGATCGTATCCGACAACGGAACCCAGTTCGATTGCGACCTATTCACCATTTTTTGTGAAAAGAACGGTATAATAAAGAGTTTTTCATCAGTGGCTCACCCTCAAGAGAATGGCCAGGTCGAAGCTGTGAACAAAACTCTCAAGAGTTCTCTAAAGAAAAAGTTGGAGGAAGCAAAGGGACGGTGGCCCGAAGAATTGCCCCAAGTCCTTTGGGGATACAAGACCACGGCTCAAACCTCAATAGGACATACCCCGTTCTCTCTAGCATACGCCTGCGAGGCAATGTTGCCCATAGAAGTCGAAATCCCAACGATCCGAACTCAGATTTACGACCAAAGTTCAAACCACACTCAGCTCGAGGAAACCTTAGACTTGATTGAAGAAAAAAGAGAAGAGGCTCAGCTGAGAAATGCTGCCTACCAGCAACGAATATCAGATATTTCAACAAAAGGGTTCGAGATCGAAAATTCGGAATGGGAGATCTGGTGTTAAGACGCGTATTCTTGGCAACTCGAGATCCGGCAGCTGGAGTGCTCGGGCCGAACTGGGAAGGACCATACCAGATAGAGTCAGTCATCCGACCTGGTGTGTACAAACTTGCGAGATTGGACGGGTGCCTCGTACCGCGAGCATGGAATGGCGAACACCTTAGACCTTACTATTAGTAGTGTAGGAAAAGTGTTGCCAATAACCATGAGTTTCTATTTGTATTAATTTGTTTGTTTTTGAATTTCATCAAATAAAAAGATCCATTTCGTTCAAATATGTTATTTCTTTTTATTTTTGCAATCTCTCTTAATTTAATAACCTATGGTCAAACTCATAGGATATTAAGGGGGCATTATTGGTACATATACCATCAGCTTAAAAAATAAAATAACATATAAAAAAAAAATACAAAGTATTTGGATATAACCAAATACGCGAGCTTAGATAGTTCAGACACAACCGAATTATCAAAAACATATAAAGTATTTGGATATAACCAAATACGTGAGCTTAGATAGTTCAGACACAACCGAATTATCAAAAACATATAAAGTATTTGGATATAACCAAATACGCGAGCTGAGATAGTTCGGACATAACCGAAATATCAAAAACCGAAAACGTTTGGAGTTAACCAGATGTGCAAACTTAACAGGTTTGGAACAAACCAGCCAAAAAACTAATTGATAATAAGTAGGAACCTAAACCTATTTCGAGATAAGTCGAGATTGAGGCTGGAATATCTTAAAGAAAATAGTTTCGAACTCTTAACCTCGGAGCAAAAACTGAGGATGAGGAAAAGTGACTAAACAAAAAATATATAACCAAATCATTCACATTACATACCATACAAGTACTTTCGGGTTCATGGTTAAAGTAATATCCGACCTTGACACATAACGAGGTCGGAAGCAGATAATTTGAACAAACTATGCATGAATGCATCGAGTTTCGAGCCTAAATCCAAACTATGTTTGTATGAATAAATAAACATAACTGATTCATCAATATAAAATGTGCAAAATATTTCGAGCCAAGAAATGTAAAACATTTATAAGTCAATATGTAAAGAAATTGTATCAGCCCCGTGGGCATAAATTAAAATAATTATAAGGAACAAGGGGATGCAGCCCCAATAATGCTTTCCCCGAGATCAAGTTCAAGATGGAAGAGTCTCCTTGGCCTTCTCAGCCTCAGCAGCACCAGAGTCATCAGGATGAATAGCATGACTATCCTTCTGAGCAGCCTCTCGAGTAGCTACACTTGCCTCAAGACGGGCGTTCCACCGCTCAACATATGTGGCCTCGAGAGGGCCCAGGAAGCTGGTATCGAGGTCAGCATTATCAGCCCAAAGTTTGTACATGGCTTGGTCAACCGCTTTCTCCTTCTGCTCCTTATACTCGTCCAGAAGGCGGGCCTTCTCGCTCTCCATGAAGTCGAAGGTGACAGATTTCTCCTCTTTGAGCTTGGCATTGGCCTTCTCGAGACGAGTCTTCGCCTACTCAAGCTCGGCATTCGTCCTCTCCAGCTCCTCGAGACGGGTCTTCATTTTTCCAAGTTCAGACTTTGAGTCCTTGAGTTTGTCAGCCATCTTAAGCTCGAGATCCTTCGACTTTTGGGCCAGAGACATGCTCATGTGCACCTCATTGGTCAGCTTATGGTTAAGCTGTGCTGAGACGACAAGGGCCTGAAATACAAAGGACGAATTAGATCGCGAGCTGAGGTACAAACATTTAAAGGAGAGTTACGAAGGTTACCACAGTAGTAAGCTCGATACTCTTGTCGTAAAGAGTATTGCAGTCCGAGGCCTTGTGCATGAGGTCCCAATGGTCGGCGCCGAAGCCTGAAAAGCTCTGACCCACCCGAGAGAGGAAATCCGAGCTGAGCATAGCCCCTTGGGTCCCAGTAGTTCCATCAAGCACGAACTCCTCGATATGAGGTCGGGCCGTCGGCAGTTGGACCTTGGAGACAAGAGGTTTCTTCAGGGGCCGACCGATTGTTATTTGAGTATCGGTCGGATGAAGCGAGAGGGGGACGGTCGAGCCAGACGCATCAACCTGGACAGTCAGCTCCGTGGCTGTGCTCGTAGTAGTCTGGGCCATGGGGGTCGTCTCGTGGCGTCTGGGTACCTTGGATGGTCGGTCGGACCTCCGTGGTATTCTCGGACGTTTGCTTTTCTGGGCTCCAGCTCCCCCATCGCTAAAAAGCACAGCATCGAGGTCGGGATTCATGGCACCTGCGCAGTTCCAATCTTAGTTAGACAATGATAATAAGTTTGGAAAGAGAGAAGAAAACTAGGTAAAGAAATAACCTAACTGGAACTCTCCCTCGAGCTTGAGCTTGGGGACCATGAAATTCCCCCGTCTTCGGAGGAGGCGAGGGGAGTGCCTTCCCTATATGTGGGCGATAACCTCGAAAGGTCCCTATAATCGTTGGTCCCATACTGAACGACTATCCCATTCCACATCTCGTCCGTGGTGTACATGGTGTCGTATTTCCCGAGCCCACTATCAAACCTATGGACACAGTCATCTACCCAACTCCATATGTAGAAGTGGTATCTATCCTGTGGGCACGAGACTAACCTATTGGGCCTGTGTTTTAGTAAGGTGGGGGACCACATTCTCGAGGTAGGAAGGACTTTACCTTCATCCGAATCCGAGCTCGAGGCTTCATCATTAGCCTCATTCCCAGACAGTGGACTCCTCTGGCGAACTGGAAGTGGTGGCCTCGTTTCTCTCCTCGGAGGAAGGGCGCCTGTGGGTAGGGGCACCTGCTCCCAGTGTTCATATTTTTTATTGGACCAGTCAAAGGTGGACTGGCCCTCCCCCAAAAGTCCGCACTTTCGGAGCTTATCCTCGTGTAAAAGGTATAAGAGAGACCTCCTGCCACGAGGGAGTTGGAGCAGGGTCTCTCTATGCTCCTTCATTGTCTCGTCAGGAGTAGGATGCTGAAAATTGGCTGAAAGATAACATATTTCTACTAAGTACGGATCTAAGAGCTAAAGTCACGAGCACAGAAATAAAGATAATAAGAATACTTACGAATCCGCCTGAATGAGTAGTGTCGAGACGGGGACAGACCGTCTGTCCAGAAGAAGGCCCTTTTGAAATCAGGCGGATGATTGGGAAGATCTTCAAAGACCTTCTTCTCCTTGGGATAGCTCGAGAGGTAATAAAAGCCATCCCCTCCCCGAGCTTGGGAGGGGTTACTTTTCAGACAAAAGAGATACAAGATCTCTTGAGGCGAAGGTCCTTTCCACCCCATCTCGTGGTATAAGGACCTCAGGACAGACAGTACCCTGTAAGAGTTGGTGTTGAGTTGGAACGGGGCCAACCCAACAAAATCCGTGAAGTCCTTGAAAAAAGACTTCAAGGGCAACAGTGCTCCTGCCCTCATGTGCTCCTGGCTCCACGCCGCGTACTTCAACCTGGCGTCGGGGCCCCCAGGGGCGAAACAGCTTCGCTCATGGTCGACCGGAGCTCGACACTTCAAGGAGCCTGACAGGCTAAGGTCGTGGAAAGCCAGGATGTCAGTTATCTGACTAGTTGTGGTAACCGAGCTCCAATAGTGCTCGGCCTCAAACATTTCTCTCCTCGGCTGCGAGGAAGAAGGTTCCCCCATTAGTGAAAATTGGAGCTCTCCTGGATGGTATGCGATGGTGACCTTCAGTGCAGGGTCGAGGGGAATCGGCCTAGGTCCTGAATTGGGTTCCGAATAGAGGGCCTCCCGAAGAACTTTCCTCTTTCCCTCTATGACCTCGTCTATCTGACGGCGATAATGAGCTCGGATATCCTCCTGCTCGCGCGCAAGCTCATATTCTCTTATCCAACGTTGGTTCCGGGCGAACAGCGATTCTGGGTTCGGAGATTTTGACTCGTAAGGGATTGCCAAAA
The DNA here is from genome assembly GCF_963169125.1 of Humulus lupulus. NCBI lineage: Eukaryota > Viridiplantae > Streptophyta > Magnoliopsida > Rosales > Cannabaceae > Humulus > Humulus lupulus. The sequence goes on from NC_084793.1 coordinate 141,840,698, forward strand.
ATGACCCCCACCGCCTTTCCAGATTCTGTGACATCTAGTGAGAAAGAAAAAATGGTGAGGGCCATGCATGCAAGAGTTTCGAGCTCGAGGTTAAGGAACAAAACAAGCTATGTAATAAGGCCCTTATTGAAGAGTCAGGACGTGCGTTCCACGGGAAAGGAAGGAGAGTGGAATTTTTTTTTAAAATCCCGAAAATCAAGGGAAAAGAGAGTGGCGGTTAACCAGAAAAGACAGTCTTGGGTTTCGTGCATTTATCAGAGACAAGGTTTTTTACCCGAAAACTTAGTGTACAAGAAACGTCGCCTAGAAAAAAAAAATTTCAAAACCCAGAAAATAGGAACCTCACTCAAACATGAAAACTGGGTATAAGCCAGTGATGTAAATCCAGTATGGAAGTCTAAAAAGCATAAGAGCCTATCGGATCAAAACCTCCTATCATATTATGCTAAGGATGTAAACTAGTACACAACAAGAACAACATGAATAAAAACTAACAAAATGGAAAACAAAGATGGCATACTTACACAATAATGGCAATTGCAAAGAGATTGTCGATCGAAGAAGAGGTTGCAAATAAGAACTCACGGACTCGAACAAACCAGGGTTTCTTTGGCTGAGAAAACATGCACAAAATAGAAACTTTATAGAGAGGTCTCTGGTTTCGTTTTTCTTCTTTTCTTGCTTTTGGTGAACGAAGGTAAAAAAGAAGAGGAAGAGTGGGGTCTCGTATATATAGATGGAAAAAGGGGGATTAATCCGGGCGTTGAATGAAATCCTTGCTAGATCGGACGGTTGGGGATCAATGACAAGATGGAGCCGAAAAGGTGGCAGACGGATGATCGTGGGCATGTTTCCAAGGTATTCAAGTACCAAAAATGAGCAATACCCAGCTGACGCGTGTCCATTTTCAAAAGTGTATGACGATACAGTTCTCAAAGAAAGTAGTTCAAAAGTTTCCTTCTCTTAGGATTCGAACAAATACTTTTGAGGGGGCAAGATGTTATACCCAGATTTCGAGCTATGTTAAATATGACCTCGAAAGTTGGATTCACAAACAAGTGGACTCATAAGGTTGGAAGTATGCTCCAGGATTAAATATCGAGCCTGCAGGACATAGACGACCTCGAATATGGTGACCTCGGAGTGTTCATGATCTCGAAAGGTAGCTCCAGAGATGCATTCATCTTCAGGGATGACCTCGGATTAGGGGTCCCGAGCTCGACGCACATACGATCTCGAAAGCCATGTGACCTCGGGAGATGTCTCTAGCTCGAAAGATGACGGGAAACCTAGGAAGCTAAAGCCTTAGAGATACATGATAACCACCTTGAATATCTATAAGTGTTGTAAATACGAGATATAATCCTCATTTATTACTGTAAATCCCCTAGAATCGTGGGATATTATTTGGTCAGTTATACGTCCCCTGGTCTTCAGGGGATGTTTCCTTTTATATCTGATTATAGGCATTTAAAGCCATTAATTTTATTCACAAAAAGAGTAACTACCCAAAATATGTGGGATAGTATTCTGCAGCCTTCTCTATAAATAGAGGGGTCATGCACCATTGTAATGGACCGAAATTCTGAACCTTGAGAGAAAACTCTGAAGAATTCATTCCTTAAGAATTTTCAGAGATAATCTTGAGTTTAATAACAGAGACTCGTGGACTAGGCAGATTTAACTGCTGAACCACGTAAAAATCGTGTGTTTGTATTGTCTTATTTCAATTGGCCATTATCAGTTATTGTTTATGTGCTCTTCTTTCACTGTTTGACGAAAAACGACGTCAACAGAAAGGATTTGCAAGATTATACTTTGAAGCTATCTTCATAACTGCAACATCTCCTCGATGAACTATCTCTCTTAGCAAGTGATATTTCCTCTCGATGTGCTTTCCCCTCTTGTGACTCCGTGGTTCCTTTGAGTTAGCTACTGCCCCACTATTATCACAGTATAGGACTAGTGGCTTATCCACATCTGGCACTACTTCCAGATCGGAATAAAACTTTTTGAGCCACACAACCTCTTAGCTACTTCACAGGCTGCTATATACTCGGCTTCCATGGTGGAGTCTTCAATGCTGGTTTGTTTAATACTTCACCAGACTACTGCTCCTCTTCCAAGAGTAAACACTGATCCGAAGTCGATTTCCGACTATCTCTGTCTGATTAAAAATCAAAATCAGTGTAACCAGTGGGGTTTAGGTCTCCACCTGAATATAAAAGCATATAATCTCTAGTATTTCTAAGATACTTGAGAATATTCTTCACTGCAATCCAATGACTCAATCCAGGATTGGATTGATAATGACTGACTATCCCTTCTGCATAACAAATGTCAGGTCTTGTACACAATATGACATACATTAGACTGCCTACCGTTGAGGCATAGGGATACTGTCTCATATCTTCCTCTTCCTGAGGTGTTTTGGGACACTGCTCCTTGGAAAGGAATACTGCAGAATGAGTTGGCATATCACCCTTTTTGGAGTTTTACATATTAAAGAGTTCTAGCACCTTATCTATATAAGTTGCTTGAGACAGTGCCAAAGTTTTGTTTTGTCTATCTTTAAGAATTTTAATGCCCAGAACATACTTGCCTTCTCCCAAATCTTTCATTTGGAATTGTTCAGCTAACTAAGTCTTTACATTTGATAATGATGTTATGTTATTGCCAATTAGTAATATATCATCAACGTAAAGAATGAGGAATACTACTACACCATCTTTGATTTGTTTATAGACACAAGGTTCGTCAACGTTTTATTCAAAACCAAACGCTTTAATTGTGTCATCAAATCTAAGATTCCAAGATCTAGAAGCTTGTTTGAGTCCATAGATGGACCTAAGAAGCTTGCAAACTTTTTTCTTTTGACCTTTTACTTTGAACCCTTCTAGTTGAGACATGTAAATGGTTTCGTCAATGTAGCCATTCAGAAAAGTTGTTTTGACATCCATTTTCCAAATCTCATAATTCATGCACGCATCAATGGACAAGAGTATACGAATGGATTTTAGCATGGCTACAGGAGAAAATGTTTCTTCATAGTCAACCCCTTCTTTCTGTGTGTAGCCTTTGGCTACAAGCCTTGCTTTGAAAGTTTCTACTTTCCCATCCGTTCCTCTTTTCTTCTTGAATATCCATTTGCAACCAATGAGTTTGATATTCTCAGGTGGATTTTCAAGAACCCAGACAGAATTGGAATACATTGATTCCATTTCTTGGTTCATGGCTTCTTTCCATTTGTCCTTGTTAGAATCATTCATTGCATCTTTAAATGTCAATGGATCGTCTTTGTTTATGTCAGACACAAGCATTTAAACTTCGTGTTCATAGCGTATGGGTTGCTTACTAACCTTCCCACTACGATGAGGTTCTCTACTATTCTGACTAGAACTATCAGTTTCCTCTTGCCGTTTTTCATTGGTTGTTGTTGGTGACTTTGCAACATTCGAGACCATCTCCTCCAGTACAACCTTACTACGAGGTTTGTGGTTATTGACATAGTCATGTTCAAGAAAAGTTGCATTTGTCGATACAAATGTTTTATTTTCTTTTGGACTATAGAAAATTCCACCTCTAGTCTCTTTGGAATATCCCATAAACATGCACACTTCAAAGCGTGATTCCAACTTCCCGGTCTTTCCTTTAAGCACATGTGTAGGACACCCTCAAATTCAAAAATGGTGCAAACTAGGTTTACAACCATTCCATAATTCCATGAATGTCTTCTGGATAGACTTAGATGGAACAACATTCAATATGTATAGAGCACATTGAATCGCATAGCCCCAGAATGACAGTGGTAATGATGAGAAACTCATCATTGATCTAAACATATCTAATAACGTTCTGTTCCGTCTTTCTGAAACACCATTTTGCTGTGGCGTTCCAAGTGCTGTGAGTTGGGATTGAATACCATGCTCACGCAGATGGTCCTCAAATTCAAAATCCAAGTACTCTCCTCCTCGATCAGATCGAAGAACTTTTAGTGATTTACCTAATTGCTTTTCAGTATCTGGTTGAAATTCTTTGAACATTGCAAAAGTTTAAGATTTTCTTTGCATTAAGTATAGGTAACCCTATCTTGAATAATCGTCAATGAAAGTCATGAAGTATTCATAACCTCCTCTTGCTTGTACATTAAGTGGACCGCAAACATTCGTATGTACCAGCTGAAGTGGTTCTGTAGCTCTTGAACCTTTAGCAGAGAAATGTCTCTTGGTCATCTTGCCTTCTAGACAGGATTCACAAACAGGGAGAGATCCAATAGATAGTTCTCTTAAAGGACCATCCTTTACAAGCCTATTAATTCTGTCTAGACCAATATGACCCAATCTCAAGTGCCACAGATATGTTTCACTATCGGAATTAGTCTTTTGTCGTTTAATAGATCTAGGATTAGTTGTTTTCAATAATTCATAATTATAAATATATTTCTCTTTAGCTTGCAGTTTATAATAGATTTTGCTGAACATATCTTAAAACTATATCTTGAAATAACAATTGAATTATTATTAAAAGAAAATTTAAAACCTTGTTCATGCAACATAGAAACATAAATTAAGTTTCTAGAAAATCTAGGAATATAATAAATGTTCTCTAAAACAAGAAATTTATTCCTCTTAAATTCCAGACGGGCTGTTCCAACTGCTGCTGCAGAGACAATCTAACCACTGCCTACCCTCATAGTCACATCTCCATCAACAAGCTTCTTCATCGAACTAAGAATCTGTAGAGAAAAACAAACATGATTAGTGGCTCCTGAATATACTATCCAAGATGAGGAATTGTCTTCCACTAAACAAGCTTCTAACACAAGTAAATCAAATTTACCTTTCTTTTTCTCTTTTAGGTCAACGTGATACTTTGGATAGTTTCTCTTCCAGTGTAACGACCTCCTTTCTTAACATACATATATATATAGAGTAAAAACAAATTTTAACCTAAATATGACAATACTGAAATTCTGAATTTACAAAAACTTTATTAAACAATACATAAATAATGTTTATAACCTTAACCACACAATACTCACAACTAGATAAAAACTTTATCTTACATACAAATCTTAATACTTTTATAAATCATTTTCGTGGCGTTACTACACCTTAACGTAGAAATGAAAATGTATCCAACTGATAAATTGAAAAGCTTTATGTAAATTACAAAGTTCATGAAATACTTTTTAAAGCTTTAAGTAAATGATAAAGTTCACAAAATACTTTTAATGAAATATAATAAAACCAAGTTTCTTGTTTATTTATGAAATAGCATAGCAGAACTCCACTCCCTTCAGGTCAGCCCCATATGTACAGTCATGTTGGCCCCACGTATACTCATCAACAATTTATATTTGGGGTCTCTTACCTACAATACAAAACATTATCTGATGAGCTAAGGCTCAGTAAGTAGAATAACTACCTCATATGCATTAAAATAAACATGCAACATGCTATGTATTTTCTTTCTTTCACTTTCCTTTCTTTTGGGCCCTAGAGGATGCTGCTGCCGGCATTACATAGGGAATCACATTCCCACCTGAACATAAACATGATAATAGGGAATTTCCCTCATAAACATTCATCATATAGGGACGTACATCTCCCTCCTTACATTTTTGGGACTTAGGTCTCCCAAGCAGCACCTCTACTTTAACGTTTTCAATAACTTGTCTGTGAACATTAAGCGTGCTTATGCATAATATAACATTCTTGAAAATAACTTATGCATAAGAACAATATGACAGATTAACATATAAAGCATATAAATGCACATAAGACACATAAAATACTTGTATTGTAGATGAGGATTCTACTTACCTTGCGTCTTGATAAAACAATCGAAATTGTTAGCTTCCTGATAAAAACACAAACTATTAAATTACATAAAATCTACATTATGAAATGTTAGGTTAATATTGTTATTATCCCATTTTTCCTGTTTTAGTGCTTATTTTATGTCCAGGCGTGTGGTCATACTATAGTTGTCCATGACAAGGTCCTGATCTAAAAGTCGTGGTCATGGTCATACTGAAAAGTCCAAGTCATAATACTTGTCCATAATAATAGGGAATAAGGTCATAAGAGTCCATAATAATAGTCCAAAGTATGACCATAGCCTATATAAGTTTACTATTATGAGGATACATAAAAAATAGTTCATATTTCAATTTTGGCATTTGTAAAATATGACGACATGGTAAAATAATCCATATATAAATTTTAGCATTTTAATGGCATAGTAAAGTAATCTATATAAATTTTGGCATTATAATGGCATGGTAACATAATCCATATATAAATTTGGCATTATAGTAAAATAATCTATATATAAATTTTTGGTATTATAACGGCATAGTAAAATAATCTACATATAACTTTTGGCATTATAACGTCATAGTAAAATAATCTATATATAAATTTTGGCATTATAACGGCATAGTAAAATAATCTATATATAAATTATAACGGCATAGTAAATTAATCTATATATAAATTTTTGCATTATAACGGCATAGTAAAATAATCTATATATAAATTTTGGCATTATAACGGCATAGTAAAATAATCTATATATAAATTATAACGGCATAGTAAATTAATCTATATATAAATTTTTGCATTATAACGGCATAGTAAAATAATCTATATATAAATTTTGGCATTATAACGGCATAGTAAATTAATCTATATATAAATTTTTGCATTATAACGGCATAGTAAAATAATCTATACATATATAATAACTAAATAACTGAAAAGAAAGGCTCGGGAAGAGCTTACCTAAAAGGCTAGCGTTATGGACAGAACTCCGCCTAGATCTCCGAGGTTTAGAACTTTAGAAGGATGTTAAGAATATTTTTGGGTAGAGTAAGAGAAAGGAAATGAGGTTTTTGTGATTTCAAGATGAGTTTTGGAAGGGCTATTTATAGGAAAAACTTGGGATACTATTCTAATAAAATATTAAAAATAATAAGCATAGTGGAATAATAACATATTCAAAATATCAAGCATAGTAATTTGCTTAAGTCATCAATGTGTCACTACTGCATCAACATGTGGAACCCATGGGGTGGACTCCGCTGTGGGACCCATGTGGACCCTACTGTGGGACCCTTGCGGACCCCACTGTGGGACCCACTATGAATAGTACCTGGTGAATAGTAAAAAAAATGAAAATTTCCCAATCTTCTTATATTACTTAGTTTAGCATTTTTGACTCACAAACTTTTCTGAAAAAGTTTCTCTAACACCCATAAATTAATTATTCCCACCTATTGGTTACTTCAACAACTTAAAATTGTTAAAATCCCATAATAGAAAACAACTACACCCCCAACGGTCATGAACACTATTCACCAACGGTCATAAACGGCTAGTTTTTGCCCTATAAATACTTGTTCCTTCAACCATTTATTTGCACAACTTCTTCATCTCTTAACCTTCTAGATAAAATTCATCATCAAAACATGAATTTCTCTTTATTTTTCATAACTTTAGTGATTGTTTGCTTGTATTTAGCATCATTCTATGGGTATTATACTAATGAAATGCCCATGAATGTTATAGTTGCATATTCATTAGTTATTCTTCCACTTTACTTAATAGCTCTAACATTCGGTTAGCATTGTAATGCACTCAAAAATGAATAAAAATATCTTCTCTTATCTTTCATAATTGTTATAATTTGTAAAAAGAAAATGGGAGTTACATCCAGTGACCATCTACTCCACAGTGAAAATAAGTCCCTTTAGGGGTCTTCTTTTTGGAGCTTTTGGTGTTCTTGTTCTCTTTGCCTTTGGATGACTTTGTAGGCTTCTTTGAATTCTTGTCTTTTTCTTTCCCCTTGTCCTTTCCATTTCCATTTTTCCTCTTTTTGGTTTTAGCCTTTGAAGAGGATGGGTTAGAATCAACAACATTTCCTGCTCCTTCTTTCTCATAACCTTTGTTAAGAGATTCATAAGTTTGCAATTCATTCAACAGCTGTGTCATGTTATATGATAATTTATTCATGACATAGTTGGTTGTAAAGCCTTTAAAAGCTAGAGAAAGCGATTCAAGTATAATGCTTACTTGAGTCCTTTCATCAATGATTGCCCCATGGATAATGGCATCGTGCATTATATTGATCATGTATAATACATGTTCTCTGACAGAAACTCCTTTCTTCATTTTCTTAGTCATGCAGGATCTGGTGGCCTCATGCCTGCACTGATCTGACTGCTGCCCAAACATATCTTGAAGGGTATCCCAGATCTCATAAGCATTTTCAGTGTTCTCAAACTTCTTTCTGAGCACATCGCTCATACTCGTAAGCATATAACACTTTGCTTTGTTGTTTGATAAGATCCAATCATCAAACTTTTCCCTCGTAGTTTTGGCAGCAATAGCAGGAGGGACTTCAGGACATTCCTCAGTCAAGACAAATTTGTGGTTCTCACATATTAATACAATGTTCAAGTTTGATTTCCATTTCATGTAGTTTTCACCAGTCAACTTTTCATTTGCATGTAAAGAAGATATAGGATTTGAACTAGACATGAATGCTGAAAATAAATAAATAAACAAAAATGAATTTATGCATATAATAAATATCAGTAATTTTTGGAATAGTAAACGTGATGCATGAATGCAACAATTAAAGAACACATAAAAAATAATTACTAATTCCATGATTAATTAATTTGAACATTAATGGACCAGCCTTAGGGTAGGTTAGACTAATTCAAAATTAATTTTGAGACAAGTTCTCAAATTTATAAGTGAAAACTCAAATAAATATTTCTCTTTTGACTTATAAACAACCGCTTGTTTGGTCAAGAATACACTAGTCCGCTCGAAAGCCTAATGTACCTTGTGAGTGTAACCCATTATTTTAGATCAATGACTTAACTCAAGAGTGTGCCTTAGGGTCAGTCAAACTTGAAATACATCAATAAATCCTATTCTTGAAAAAGAAGTCTGCCTTGAGAATAACACAGTCAGAAGCCTTCCTTAGGGGGACACAAGCAATGGTGCTGCGAGACCCTCTCCATGCTACCTCGGTGCCAACTTATAATGGAGACCATGAGACTTATTGTCATAACTCCCTCTCCCACTCACTATTTTAAAATATGTGTTTTCTCAAAACATCCTGTGCTTTTTAATTAGTTTGTAAAAATACAGTGATCTATTTTTACCAAATGATATTCTAATAATTACTAATCATATTAAGCAAAAATAAAATTATAGAACTATGCCCTAATTAATTCAATTTTAATTTGCTATAATTACTAGCAATATAATTTATTATTTAATAAAACAGTTTTAATAAATACTAGAAATTAAACAACTTTTAAAATATATTTTCGCTCTTGAACTAGTTAAAACTCGATTCATTATTATATGGTCAATCACATAAAGTATATAATCACAAAGGACAATCCTAAGGCAAGTTTCTACTCATATGAGATGCATGCTAATTTTAAACACTGTGTGGGTAATATATATGGCATGTCAAAAATGCATGATGAAGTATTAAACAATTTAATCACATTCAAACATTTAAATAAATAAATGCAGGCTCGGTGTCTTGGGTATTTCCAGAAAAATTACAACATTTGCAAAAATATACAAAAAAATGTAAGGAACTAAATAAGACCTAAAGAGAACACAATCTTCAACTTTGGGCCTTCACAAGTAGTCTTGATCCATTAAGCCATTTATCCATTTAATTTTGAATTAAAATAACTTTTAATTATCTTAAATTTTTTTTAGAATAATTAACTTGGGCTTTAATGCCCAATAAGTTATTAGGCACAGTTTTGAATTTCAGCTCTTATAATTAATTAAAAATAAAATAATTTTTAATTATGGGCTAAAATTAATTAGGCCCATAATTTAAATGGATAACTTAGATGCAAGCCCTAGGGTTTAGAAACCCTAGGGGCGGCTGCATGAGGTAGGCGGCTGCTGGGAGGTGCGACTGCAGCTGGTGGCTTGGCATAGGTACACGGGGCTGGTAGCGTAGGGGCACGGGTGCGCGTGAGGCTGGAAGCGCAGGGGGGCGGGTGCCCGAGTGGCTGGCAACACAGGGGCGCGGGTGCGCGCGACAGCAGCAAGAGTAGGGGCGTGGGCTAGCAGGGTGTGTGCTATAGCCTTAGGCTCGGGCTTCGGGGCACGAAACCCGGGGCTTGGGCCTTACAAAAAATTTAAAATAATTTAATGCAGAAATTAAATTACAAAAAATTCCTATGCCCCAAAATGATTTATATTTTTCATCTAGAAATTTAAAAACAATTCCTAAACCCAAAACACCATATAATTAACGACCCTTAAGAATAAACTTTAAACATACATACAACTATCTTCACATATATTACAATAACACAAGAATGCCTATTATGCCCACACAGTAATTAATGTATGTAGAGATTAATGATCGCTCTAATACCTATTGTTAGGAACGAGTTTCCTAATACGTAGCAAAATGGTGGTGGGTTGGCCCAGTGTACAACAAAATTTTTGTAACATATTTAAACTACCTTTAAATATGCAGATCCATTAATATACATACATTAACCATAAGCAAGAAAAGAATAGAATACATACCTCTTAATGCCTATCAAGTGTCCTTGCTATCTTTTCATAATTTGAACGAACTTCCTATCCAAGCTGCTCCCAGGTACTCACACCAATATCTTCCACAACGTTCTCTACACCTCAAGAAGTGTGTGGACACTTAGAGAATAAAGGAGAGTTAATTTCTGATTCTACTTGATGTACTCAACACGTGATATCAAGAGAATAGGCTTGAGATTAATTCTTTATCTTTTTCAGGGAGAGATAGAAAAGCATTGTTCTTTTCTTTTAGAGCGAATAATAGTCTGTCTCATTTTCTGATAAGTCTAACTTAAATAGAAAATATTTAATTTAAAAAAAAAAATCTGTAACCAATTTACAATTTATCTTTTAATTAATTAATTATCTCATTAATGAAAATATCCAAAATCTAACTTTTGAATTTTATATTAATTAAATAAAATTGAAAAAATCTATCCCTAAAAACTATGTAGTGCATGCCACACACAGCCCATGGACTGTGTGTGTCGTGTACCACCATATATTTTAGGAATATTTGATGTTTCCATAATTATTTATTCAAATTACCTTATCAGATAAAATCCAACAACCTGATAAGTAATTCAAATTTGAATTAATTATCTTTTTAACTAATTATCAAATATAATTAATTATTTAAATAAATATCAATCTTTTTAAATTCAAATCTAATTTGAACTTATCAGATTATTATCTCCCACTCAAATAAAGATATTTAGTTAATTCTACTAATTAATTAAAACTAATTTAAATTAAATAATAATTTTGAAATTCAATATTTAATTTATTATAATTTTGAAAATTATAATTAATTAATTATTTAATATAATTTCAAAAATAAATTTAATTATTTAATATAATTTCAAAAATTACATAATAATTAAATATTAATTAATTTCGTTAATTACAACTAATTTGTAATTAATTAATTAATCACTATTATCACATAATTGCATATTTGACCCGAAGAACAAACTTCTTCTTAAATATGTCTT